>NW_006201399.1:367361-401736 GCF_000334495.1 Tupaia belangeri chinensis | reverse complement strand
TATATATATATATATATACATGCTGTTATATTTTTTATACATTTATCCTCTAGGATGAGGAAATGTCCTTTAGTTTGCTTAACATCCATAGCTCTAAGGGAATAATTTAACAAAGTTACAAAGAAAGTTACTGCTCTGGGTTAAAAATGTTACTGGCGGCAGAAAAGTTGGCAGATCTTAGAGAGTTCCTCAATGAAGGATCATTTTGGATCCCTGCTTCCACATTCTCCCCAATGTTTGCAGTTGTCACTTGAATTGCCCATGGGGTTCAATCCCACTGGCCTAGGGGCAGGCACCAGGGCTCAGCTTCGAGGCTCAATGAGAGGTCAGTCTTCCAGGTCTGTTGGGGCCCTATCCCAAGTTTCCCCAACCAGGTGCACTGCTGCTCTTTGTAAGCAAGTGCCACCATGGCCCCATCCTCCCTGTCATCGGTAGTTGAGTTTGTTTGTTTATTTGTTAATCTCCTTGTGTCATGTCTCCCAATCTGTCCAGTGCCTCACCAGTTCTTCCAGTGGCTGCAGGATCTCTGTAGGACCACTACCAGATGTCCTGGGATGAGTGTTGGCCTCTGAGCTAAGCCCTCCAGATATCCAAATGCCTATTCTCTGAAACCTGCCGTCTGCTGCCAGATGCTTCCCTCTTGCTTGCTAAGACAGTGAGCAACTGCCAGTCCTCCCCCTTGCTGCCCACCCACTACTCCTAATTGCCTGCAGCAATATGTTTGTCTCTGGGTTCCACCCACTGCTGAGCAAAGTGTCGTCACAACCATAGCTCCTTACCCTGCTTTCCAACCTTCCTAAAGTTTGCTGGGTCCATCAAGGAATATGTAGTCAACACGAGGGCCCATTCTTCTGTTCTGTTTGGGGTGAGTATTTCATGGGAATAAAACAGAGCACCTCTGATTAAAATGATGGAGACCTTGATTCTAAAGTGTTTGTATCTCTAGTGCGATGAAACAGAGAGTCCAGATCCCTGCTCTTATTCAAGAATATGATAAAGTTGTAAATTAATGATGGCGATGATTGTAAGGTTTTCTGTATGACTGACACTGTGTAAACATTTAACATGGCGGGTCATATCTAATCCTAAAATAATCCCACAACGTGGGTGCGTACTGCTAGTAGTTATGCTTTGTAGATGAGAACATTGAGACTCATTTAGGTGAACTAACTTACTTGGTAAAAGTCACAGCGGTAGTGACTGAAAGACACAAGATTTGAACCCAGATTAGAGCTTGATCATTAAACACCACTCCAGGGGCTCTAACCCAAGGACTCTAGGTATAGGTGGGTTATCCCCATAGGCTGGAGTGGCCATAATGAGCAAGGTCAGTTGAAGAGCACACGTCCTTCTGTAGGGTGGGGGTCAGCACAAAGCATCAGGTGACTTATAATGAGCAGTGACGTAGGCCCAGAGTTGCCAGAGCTCCTGAATTTTTAAGAAATGCCAACCAATGTGGATTTTCATGTGCGATCTTCCTGAACTGTAATGCAGGTCCAAACTTTTCAAAACCATTAGTCAAACCAAGTAAAATGCCCTGGTGACCACCGGTTTGCAATCTCTGCCCTGCGCCCTACTGCATACCTTCTAATCTTACTTGTGACACACATTCTTCCCTTTTTAAAGGGCTAGGGCTACGTACCTGCACGATCTCCAGCATCTCTGCCTTGCTGATGTAGCCATTCCCGTCCAGGTCATACATGCTGAAGGCCCATTTCAGCTTCTGCTCCAGCTTCCCCCTGGATGTTACACTCAGGGCTATGATGAATTCTCTAAAGTCTATTGTCCCATCTCCGTTTGCATCAAAGGTGCGGAAGACATGCTCTGCGAATTTGGAAGCATCCCCATAAGGGAAAAAGTTCCCATATATTTTCTTAAATTCTTCCATTGACAAATGTCCACTGGGGCAGTCTCTCAAGAAGCCTTTATACCACTCCTGGATCTCATGCTCTGTAAAGTCTGTACTTTCCAGCAAGTCCTGCATGACCTCTGGGCGCAGCTTGCTGTTCTGTTTCCCCATCCTGGCAGCAAGAATTCAGCTGCAGATAGAAAAGAAAACATGATTTTTAAAGCTGTTCTTTAGGGACACATTTTATAATTTGTGACTGTTCCTTTAGGAAAAAGAAAAATTAAACATTATACTAGCTCAATAACATTGTCTAGGATTTGCAACATAGCAGCCAGCCAGTCAAAATGATAGAATGACATGCTAGCAGAAGATGCAATGCAGAACAGAAATAATAGTGACCAGAAAGCTGATAGTTCTGATAGTTCTTTTGTAGGGAACCAACCTGAAAGCAAAAGATTTGGAGTGGGTTGGGGGGGGGGGATGAGAGGGAATTAATTGGTTACTTAGTTTGGCTTATCAATTTGCAAGAGGTTGAGACTGGATTTAAGAAGGATTGGATTTTAATACTTAATCCAAACGGAAAAATTAAAGAGGAAGGGAAACAGAGACCAATAGGGAGAATTTAGTATTTTTTATTTCTAGAATATTTCCAAGTTAAATGCTGCTTGGGTACCTTCTGAATATTATCAACACAGACAAAAGAAAGGAAAATGAAAATAAACTTATCTGATACCTCTAGATGCTATCAAGTTAGTTTGGTTATCTAAATGTATAGAATAAATCACCAACAACATTGGATTTAAATAGTAAAGATAATGCATCACAAAATTTTAAGTTTTATGACTGGTTTATAAAATAGGCCAAGCTTTGTTTTATTAAAAACAGAAACAAAAACTTCGTACTTTCTTATGGGAACAGTAGTGCATACCCATAGCAAAATAACAAAACAACACAGTCTTACACAAACAAAAAAGTATTATTACAAATCCTAACCCTTGCTAGTTTTTTGGTGTGTGTTCTTTTAGATTTTTGTTGTACATACTTATAAGGGGATTCAAAAAGTTTATGGAAAAATGGAAGAAATAGCTTACTTTTGTGCCAAAAAAATTGAAATCCATGCATAGGTTTTTCATAATACACATTCTCCATAAGCTTTTTGAAGACCCCTTATATTTAAATATGATATATATATATATATATATATATATATGCCATAATATATACTATAATGTAGTATTTATTACATTTTAGCATATATTATTTTCTATTTTATATCTCTATACACATATTTATATACACTATGTATAAATTATACATTTATACATATATAACACAGGTATATAAATGTGTGTGTGGGTGTGAGGAGCAGTCACATCATCATCTCATTTCTTCATCAGATTTTGGGCATTCACATGCAAATAAATGCCAAGTCTGTTTTTCAAGCTATTATAGTTGGGATTCAAGTCACCATTGGCCATGTGGGACCTGGCTTCCTTAACCACCAAGACATGGAACTAGCCCAATAAATACGTTGCGATCATTCTGCTTCAGGTTCTGGAGTGGCTGGGAGTTCCAACATGTGTCACCACACCCAACTTTTTGCAGTGCATGAAGAATAGACTTTGGGCCTCCCATGTGGCTTTAGCCTACTGGGTGCCAGTGTCAACCAGCACCTGCTACCTCAGCTGGACCAATACATTTACGGTTTTTAAAAACAAGAATGCACACTTTTTTAAACTGTTTTTGATCTTACTAGAGTATAGTTTTGAAGAAACACAGCTTTTGTTAGATGGAGGAATATCTGCAATTATCTTCCAGCCATTCAGTGATAATTGAGCACCATTTACTAGGTGCTTCTGGTTCTGTGTGTGTGAAGAATAAGACGTGGCCTTTCCTCCCTAAGTGTGCTCAGCCATGTATACACTGCTATGGTGTTTGCAGTGAGGGGCCAATATGACGGGTCTTCCACACATGAAAACAGAGGAATAGACAGTGAAGGCAATGAGAAGACCTAGAAAGGAAAGCCAAGCCAAGAGGGCATGGGTGCTATCAGGGAAGTTCTCTTGAAGGAGGTGATATCTGTTACAAGTCTTATGATTTAAGCATGGTCAAGATAAACCCCCTTTTCATAAAGGGACTCTACACTGACATTTTGCCTCTATTGAAAAAATTCTCAAAATAAAGCTTGGAAAATCACAGACTATTCTGAAAGACAACATATCTCCATTTTTAATCAGGATTATCAATTTTCATTGTGATTTTACTAGTTGTGGTGTGTGTTTGTGTCTGTCTCCTCTTGATACAAGGTCAGCCCTACAAGGTCAGCCCATGAGGTTGAGTTGGGGTTGCTTTCCCTCTCCAAGGCCCTCCACAAATGGCATCTGGTGAACTAATCAACTAGGAATGACTGGGGAAAAAACTGAAAAGTAATTATGGAGAATGGAAATATGGAATAGTCTTCCTGGAAAAGAGGCTTTTTCCAAGAAGGACAGGACTTGGTTTTCAAAATACTGTTTGACATTGCGAAAGCTTTATGGTCAGTAAGACTTAATCCTACCATCTCTTCTGTTGAACTGCCGTTCTGGTGCCCTCACTAGAAATGAATTCAGCATTTGTATCTCACAATGTTCAAACATCTTTTGTACTATACATAGTTTAACAAATGATTTGCAATCCCTATTTGTTGCCAGGTTGGTTGGTTTTGTTTTTGGAATTCGGCTTTGAAGGCAGAACCAGGTTCTGCTCCCCTTCACATATAGGCATCCCCTGGAAAGTAGCGAGGATGGAGCCTGACCTATTAGCAAGACCAACAGCTGCAGGAAGAACTTACTTTCGGAGGTCTCTTTTTATGCAGAATTAAGCAAAAACCATTTTATGCAAGAGCAAAATTAAACTACAACTCCAAATGTAGCACAAACAGAATTTAGAAATTGGATATTCCAATAATTTTTGCTTCTCTCGTGTCTTTATTTTTTTCCTGGAGATTAAAAAGCAGAGTTAGAGAGGCTGGTTTGTATTAAAATTTTAAAACTGTCATTTAGTTGCTAAGTTGGCAATTTGCCTGAGGCTAGAATTCAGAAACATGAGGTAATACATAATACATGGGTTTACAGAGCTCTGAAACATTTTATGGAATTTACAAGTAATTTCAGGTTTTCCTTTTGAGGAGTTCTTCCGAATATAGCTCTTTGTTGTGGTGTTCAATCAAATCATTGTTATTACAGTTTGGTTATGTGCAAATCTCTGTGTGCCTGGCCTTGGGGAGAAAAAGCCATTTTGATATTTAAATCTACTATTTTAAAGAATGATTTATTTCCCCGGATATATAAAGCTGTGTTTCTTCAAAACCAAACTTAAGTTCCTTTTCCAATGTTTAAAAAGTACTTCTCATTTATTAGCTGTTTTTGCACTAGAAATAAATTGCCTCAACATTTTGGCTAAGTCTCCCACTGAGACTGATCTGTACGCAGCTATTTTTCGGTAAACAGTAATTAAACCACATTTACAAATTCATTAGCACAGAAAGGCCATAACACAAACAAGACAGGAGAGCATGGAATAAGTTATTTGGGAAGCTGGTGTTTGCAATGTAGTCCAGAATTTGTTTCAGTAGATAACTACAAATACTTCACTAAGTATGGTGACTGAACTTGGGAACACCATCTGGATTTGGTTAGACTGTACAACAAAAGTCTCAGGGAACAAATGACAGAGCCTCCTTCCCTGAGTGGGAGAGGGAAAACTAAGGGACTACTTGATCGTATCTTTTTCTTTGAGAGGACAGGAATTTTGGTCAGTGTGAGTTGAGGGGCTGGGTGGTGAAGACAGCATCAGGGAAATGTTACATTAAGGAGCAGTCGAGAGGAAAAAGAGCCTTGGAGACAAAAGAGTCACCTCTGGTCAAACCCTTTTCATTACTTCATCTACTCCCTAAAATATTTATTTTGTGCCAGAGGAACATAGTGGGCAAAAGCTCAGGCCAAGGAATAAAAATCCTCGGTGGGCCAGGCCAGTTCAGTGGTGCTGCTCAAGTGAGGCTGGATTCATGCGGAAGATCACAGGTTCGGTTCCTATATACTCCAGGCAAGGGCATCCATGATCCTGGTTGGCTGGGAAGGCTGAGGAAGTGGGTTTATTGATGTAAGACCTAGGGAAAGTGCTTGTCTTTCCCTCTTTCTCTATCATTTTCTGTCTGTCAGACTTGTGGAGAAAAAAAAACTTAAAAAAGAAA
Organism: Tupaia belangeri chinensis; assembly: GCF_000334495.1. Lineage (NCBI taxonomy): Eukaryota > Metazoa > Chordata > Mammalia > Scandentia > Tupaiidae > Tupaia > Tupaia belangeri. The sequence goes on along the minus strand of NW_006201399.1, from coordinate 395,656 downwards.
ATAAAAATGCTCAGGTTCAAAGTCTGGCTCTACTGTTTACCAGCTGTCAGATAATTCACTGAACTTTTTGACACATCCTCAGTTTTTTCCATCTATAAAATTAGTTCCATAACATAGGTTCATATCTCATGGATTTGATGTGAGAATTAAATGGTCATATATGTAAAGCTCTGGTATCTGGTCAGGGTCAGATGTTGTGATCAATGAAAACAGTATCTCATCCTTAATGGTCCTTCACACATTACTCTATCGAATCTTCACAGCAACACTGTGGTAGGTAAGGCAGGCTTTCTCCATTTCATAGCAAAGAAATGAAAACTCAGAGAGGCTCAGTGACTTGTGGCAAGTCATACAGTCTGTAAACAAGAAAACCAAACCTTGAGCTGGGACTGCTATTTGGTTGTCCTCAGCTTTTACCACTATATCCTATTAGCTCCATGGATAAAACATATACAGAAATTAAGACAAGAGCTCCATAAAAAGAGATAGATAAGGGGGTGGAGATAACCTCCTGTTGGAACTCATTCATTCCACAAATAGGTACTAAGAGTCTCCCAGGGATGAGGCACGACTCTGAGGCAATGGGGAATTCAGCAGGGAGTAAACAGGTTTGTTCACATGGAGTTTGCAGTCTAGTGGCAAGAAACATACAATAATGTCTCTTATTAGGGTTAGAGGGAGATGTGTATGGAGAAGAAGAAAGAAGACGAAGGGAATTGGGAAATGCCAGAGGTGGGTGGTTGGGTGTTGAAATTAAAATAAGAAACCAGGGAAAGCCCACTGAGAAAGATTAGAGGAAGTGAGGGAGGTAGTCATGGAAATAACTGAGAGAAGACTATTCCAGGAAGAAAAAACAGCATGTGAGAAGGTCTAACCCAGGGGCATACTTAGCATGTTCTAGGATGTGGTGATGGAAGGCAGGGGAGAGCGAGGAAGATGAGATCAGCATGGCAATGAGGGGCCAGAAGCTGCAGAACCTGAAGTTGTGGGACCAGGGGACTTTGGTTTTCACTCTGCGATGAAGCCACTGAGAGAAGTGATAGGAATGACTTACATTCTAACAGGCTCTCTCTGGCTGCTGTGTTGAGAGTAAGCTAAAGAGGAAAAGGTCAAAGGCAGAGATACAGTTAGGAGGCCCCTGAAAAGATTCAAGCAGGAGATGACAGTGGCTGGCACCAGGATGGTAGCCCAGAGAAAGGGACATGTAGTTGGATTCTGGATACAGCTTGAAGGTAGAATCAACAGTACTGGTTAATGCAGAATTCAGATGTAGGGTGTGAATAAAGAGAACAGCACAAGATAATTCTGTGGTTTTGGCCTGAGCAACTGTAAGCATGAAGTTGACCTTTACAGAAATAAAGAAAATACAACAGAAGCAGGGCTTCCAGATGAGTCTGGGGGCATGCATATCAGTGTTTGGATGAATCCTGAGATGCCTGTTATACTCCCAATTGGACGTGTCAGGTAGGTAGTTGGATATATAAGTCTACAGTTAGAGTTCTAGGGATAGGGAGGCAATATACACTCGGGAGTTATTAGCATACAGATAAGAGTTTACAGTCAAAGGCTGGGATGAGAATACCAAGAAAGTCAATGAAGATTGAGGTCTGAGCCCTCGATCACTCCAGCATTTGAACTCAGGAGATGAGAAGGAACCTGTAAAGGAGATTAAGAAAGAATGGCTATGAGGTGATAGGAAAACACAGAGGCCAAGACTATCGGTGTGTCTTTCACGCCCAGCTCAAGGCTGAACATTAAAAGTACTCGATATAGCAGAACAAATTAGAATCGGAGCACTGGGTTTCCTCTTTGAAATATCTGATCTCTTCCTCACTCAACCTGCCCCACCTTCTACACAACTACTCAGTCCAAAACCCTAGGACTCATTGGTGATTCCCTTAATGTTCTTTCATTAGCGTGTGCTATTGATTCTGTCTCCAAAGTCTGTCTCAGACCTACTTCTCATTGTCTCCGTTGTCACCACCTCAACACAAACTACAGCCTCCTTTTCTGGTCTTCTCAACATCTTTCTCACTGGAATCTCACTTTTCATTCTTGTCCTCCCTCTTCCTACCCCTGGCCCCAATCTATTTTCCTCTGGTCCCCCAGAGTGATCTTGTAAGAGCACAAATCAGACTGTGTCACTCCTCTGCCTAAAGTTATACAAGGCTTCTAAAACACTTAGAATAAAGTTTTAACTCTTCTGGCCCATCAGGCTCTGGGTGAGTGGGCTCCAGGCTATCTCTGATTTATCACCTAGTCCCTTCCTCTGCTCCAGCACTCAGTCCTCTTGAATGTTCCTTTTCATATATATCTATATATATATTTAAGTTCACTAATATTTTTTCATGAGAGAGATATATCTATATGTATAGATAATTTAAGTTCATTAAAATTTTTCATATGTATATCTCTAGATACGTACATATAAGTTAAATATATACATTTAAGTTCATTAATTTTTTTCATGAGAGTGAGAAACAGAGAGAGGTATATTTAGAGAAAGACAGGCACCATCAACAGAGTGTCATGCCACAATCCCCCCAGCCTTCCCAGCCAACAAGTATCATGAGTATGCACATTCAGTGTGTTTTGGAAACAGGTATCATGGTATGCACACTCTGTGTGTTTTGGTCAACCAGGGAACTGAACCCACAAACTTCCACATGAATCCAGCTTCTCTGAAGCAGTGTGTCACTGTTGCACCACCAAGCTGGTCATCCATATTTTATTTCTTAAGAGTTTTCTCTTTCGTCCTGCATTCCTTTAAGTGAATGCACACATATTTTAATCAAACATCAGCACCCTGTAATTCCATAGTTTATTTTGAGAACGGCAATGTGGAATTTCTCAATTTATTTTGGGTCCCCTCTAGTCTCAGGGTTAAAAATAAATAAATAACTGGGTTTTTAATATTGACCACAGTTGAAAAAGAAAAAAGAATATATATATATATATATATCTATATATATATATGAAGACATTAAGTCACCAACAAAGAACCATGACAAGGAGTTTAAAATATGAAGTTAATTTTCCATTTCAAAAGGAAAAATAAAGGGAAAATGACTAAAAATGATGCCACGGTGAAAAGAAATGGCAGCTATTGAACAATCATTTGGAATGCACGCATTCCCTTCTTTATTTTTTGTGTCTGTGAAGGGAGGATCTGCAACATTGCATTTCTGCCATTCCTCATAAGGTTCTAAAAACTTAATCCCTCAGAGCGCAGAGTTAGACTTCCCAGGGAAAAGTCCATAATGTACCCTAGACAGCCTAGTTAACTTCAGAGGAAAAGTATCAATGTAAACTGCACTAAGATCTCCTAAAATGGAATTTACAGGATACTAACAGCTCAAGTCAAGTTTGACTACAACAGAGAACACAGAACCCATAGCAGTTCCAGAAAGAGACCAAGTTAATTAAAAATTTGCTTAATAAGGGATATATAACCTTGTTGGCTAACTGTTGCTTTGAATTTCCAACCAATGGAATGATGAGTATAAGTAGAGGAAGCTTCCTAAACTATAAGGAAGGAAATTATTAAAGTTATGGATGAAGGGAGGGAGAGTTTATTTACCACAATTTAGACATTAGGTATTTTAGCCACCTGAATTTCACTAGCAACTAACATCACTCAGACTCATTTCTAGGTCAGTTGTTTTTAATTCTCTGGGGAGGAAAAGTATGATTAAAAAGAAAGAAAAGATAAGAGCACGTTGCTTCTGAATTTTTCTTCAACAGCACCAGTAGGAATTTGAAAGTAGTTCATACATACAAGCTGACATGTTTATAGATGGTACACAAGCTAATAAATAGACCACAGTGTGTAACAAGGGAATAATTAAAACATTAAAAAGAAAGAATTGAATAAATTCAATAAATAGTCACTACCAGCATGCGCACCCAGTGTACACAGGAAGACCTCAGGACACAAGCGCAGGACCTTTCCATGTCGGTCTACAATTACAGAGTACAGCATTACCACACTACTATGGTCACCATGTTTTTTATTTTTTTTTCTTTTGTCTTGTTTTGTTTTTGTTTTGTTTTGTTTTTGCTATAATATGTGTACACTTAGAGACAGAGGGAGAGAGAGAGAGAGAGAGAGAGAGAGAAAGTGAGAAACCACCCTTCTCAAGGGGCATAGCCACGCTGCAATCTGTTCTCCTTCCATCTCCTCTTGAGATTTTTGGGCATACATGCACATGCACCCAGCATTATTTTCATGCCACTGGGTCCAGGACTCAAACCATGCAGTTGGCTGTGTGGAATCTAACCACATTAACCTTCATGCAACCAGCTGGCTCACATCCTTAGCCTTTACCTTAGCCAAAGAATAGTCTCTCCTTAAGATGAGTCCATGTAAGAAAACGAGATCTACAACCCCATCTGGATTACAAAATGGTTTTGATAAGTGTCTACAGTATGTTACAAAGCCACTGCTTTTTTTTTTTTTTTTTGAGAGGTTTTTGCTATAGGACACGTGCGCTTGCCAGACAGACAGAGAGAGACAGAGAGCCAGAAAGCGAGAAATCACCCCCCAGGGGGGATGGTCACGATGCAATCCCTTCTCCTCCATTCTCCTCTCGGGATCTTGGGCACGCACGCACACGTGCCTGGCGTGAGTTTTAAGCCACCAGGTCCGGGACGCGAACTGCGGTTGACTACATGGAAGTCCAGCGACATAGCCATTACGCTAACTGCTGGTTCCCAAGCCACTGCTTATTCAGGCAGGCCTTCCTCTCAGTGAGGAGGTCCATGGAGATTCACACCTCCTGTTTGAGTCACAGTTGGGAACTCCCGGTTACAAACCTGTTCTCACTCTCTCTGCATAGTGAGTGGATTTGAAATGAAAACTGAACTCTAATGAATAAGAGGCTCATGAGAAACAAATAGCTCTTCCTTTTGCCTTCCTCAAGGTGTGAGATAAAAGCCAGGAAAGATCTGATCTTCTCAGAGTAAGCAGGGATTACGATTTCCAATTTGTGTGAGACCAGGTTCTATACAGTATCTATTTCAGTATGGAGAGAGCCTGGTCTTGGGCTCCCTTCCAAGTTTTATTTTCCAGAAAAATAAAGTACAACCACATTGCTGTCAATAAGACATATATTTCTGATGAGACGCTAAATAAAACATTACTAACAAATCTCCTTCTCCCAAAAATATGGAAATTTCATTTTTGGTTTCACTGACTACCAAAGAAATACATCATTATAGCAAAAACTCTAAGTAATAGAGGGATGTGATGATGAGAAAGTGAGCACCTTCATTCTGATGTACTAGAATTCCATAGAAAATAGCCACTATGAACAGGATTATGTATACATATTTCCCTAGACATTTAAATGCATGAGTATGAAGTCTGAACACTCTAACCACAAATGGAATCACTCTATACTATTCTTTAATCTTTATTTTCACTTAAAAATATATTTTGGGGGACCAGTGGATGGTATAGTGGTTATGTTGCTGGACTGCCACATGATTGACCATAGTGTAAGTCCTGGACCTGGTGGCTCAAAAATCACTCCAGGCTCATGTGCGTGCAGACTGAAGATCCCGGGAGGAGAATGGAGAAGAAATTGTGGCGTGACCATCCCTCATAGGGGGTGATTTCTCACTTTCCCTCTCACTGTCTCTGTCTCTGTCTCTCTCCAGTGAGTGCATAAACTCTAAGACAAAAACGTCAAACACACACACACACACACACACACACACACACACATACACTATATGTATATATTTTTTGGGAGGGCATATTTCCATTTTATATGTATGGATGTATCTCATCCTTTTAAATTACTGAAATTTCAATTATTGATTGATTGAACAGACAGTATTGAGTGCTAACTTTGTGCCAAGCATCAAAGTAGGTAACAGATACATTGGTTAATAACGTGAGGTTTACAACCCTTTGGTATTCCATTATAAGGTATTTATTTAACAAATCCCCTGATAGACATTTAGGTTGAATCCACTTTTCTTTTGTTCTCTTGGCATTTACTTTAGTTATAGTTCCAAGATTCTTTAGGCAGGATTTATTGCAGAGGTTCCTGATGTCATTGACAAGTAGAGTGATCCCAAGACCTTCCTTATGACTTTTCTCCAACAAGTCACTTCCTTTAGTGTCTTTATATCCTCACTATACACATCACACAAGAATGTGCATACTTGCTAGGATTAGAAGTGAATTCGAATTATAACTGGGGAACCAGCCTGTGGCATAATAGTTATGTTGCTGGACTCACATAGTCTATCGCAGTTCAAGTCCTGGACCTATAGGCTTAAAACTCACGCTGAGCACGTGTGTGCATGCTCAAAATCCTGAGAGGAGAATGGAGGAAAAGGATTGCGACATGGCTATACCCCCTGGGGGTGATTTCTCATTTTCTGTCTCTCTGGATCTCTCTGGATCTGCGGCGAGTGCACATGTCCTATAGCAAAAATCTTAAAAAAAAAAAAAAAAATAGAATTGAAATTCCACCACACCAACTACAGCCTTCTGTGAGTTACAGCAACACACCTAAGTCTGGCATTTATTCTTCCAGTGCCCAAATGGAGATACTCACCCTCTTTTTTTTTTTTTTTTTTCTTTTTGGAGAGGTTTTTGCGATAGGGCACGAGTGCTTGCCTGAAAGACAGAGAGACAGAGAGATAGAAAGAGTGAAATCACCTCCCAGGGGGGATGGTCACCTGCAATTCCTTCTCCTCCATTCTCCTCTTGGGATCTTGGGCATGCACGCACACACGCCTGGCCTGAGTTTAAGCCACCAGGTCCAGGACTCAAACCGTGGTCGGCTACATGGGAGTCCAGCGACATACCATTACACCAACTGCTGGTCCCCCACCCTGCTCTTTAAACGTGCACAACTGTAGTCCTGTAAGCACCTACTTCCTCATTCAGCCTAAAAAGCTATTTGCCCTAAACAGCACTTGATTCCTCTCAGTTCTTGACTGTGCATGGCCTTACTTCCTGCTATGTTCAGTCCCCTAATGGCTCACTCTGCCCCCACTCCCTTCTCAATCACCATAGTAGGAGTTGTACACATGTGGCATGCTTAGAGTGCCCATGAAGAAGTGGACAGAGACCATATTAAATGGTCACAAATCTGTCCCAAACAAAGAAATTGTGGAAAAGTCTGAAGCAAGAGTTTCAGATAATGTCCCTCAGCCTCAGACCACCTGGCATCCAGACCACTGCATCAGAGCCACCTGTTTGGGCTGCCTCAGAATCCAGCTGCCAAGTCAGGGCTGGCTTACAGTGGGGAGAAGAGGGAGCCCAGGGGCCTCACCAGTCCCTGACACTACCACGGGTTAAGACACATCCTGGCAGACTTCTGAGGAATTCCAATTGCAATAAATGTCTGCTTAACTAAAGGTACTGAACTCTTCCATTTAAAACACAGGTTTACTAGTTTGAGTTCTGATAAAACCATATAGCAGAACAGTGAGCCCTCACAGACTGGGTAGGCAAATAGACTAGCTTTGGCAATTAGGCCTTACACTCAGCTACAGCAAGAGACACAGAGGAGCCCAAGCCTCCATTTTTAGACATCCTCTAGGGCCACAAAAACATTCGGTAAGTTGAATCAAGCTTTTTCCTAGAGTCTAAGAATAGTGTATATAAATATAAATCAAAATAAATAAATAAATAATATATATATATATATACACACACACATTCAGTTGACATGTGTTTAACATCTACTGTTTTGTGAATTAGAAAGAATGCTTCTATAAAAATAAAAATAATATCCCACATGGGATTGGGCAATGACAGGAATCTGGGATACCAAATGCAATTCAGAGCATTTCAGTAATATTTTAGCCGCACATTCCCCCTACAGAGTTGGTGTCAGAGATATTACATGTTCGTTTTATTCCAAGGATAAGAGACTTTGAGGAACTGACTGTCATGACAAATTTATGCAACTTTTGGTCCCAAGGAAGTGTGACCAGATCCACCCTTACCATTCCTGCCCCTTCCACATCTCTGGCTAGACCACTTCTGGTGCTTGAATAACTGCTTCTGTTGGAAGGTATTGATCTAGCCTGGCCAACATGGCTAAATATTTAAATGTTTAATCATCAAATATAGGAAAATATTAATGTTTGTTCTTCCAACATATGTGCAGGAGAGAAGTCATTAATTGGCTAACAAGAAGAGACTATGAAGTAACTTCTTTGAACCTCTTATACTTTTTGTTTACACTTGATGATGTTCTCACTTCATCTGGGGAGCAGAGTGATGTCTTAAAGGCACAGAGTTAAACCTAGACGTGTCTAGCAAAAGGGTAGGTAAATCACTTCCTAGACCTAACCAATAAGATATTCAGGGCAGTCTGGAGATAAATAGCAGTTTTGGTTCCAAGCTGAGAGTGGAAAGGAGACAAGACGAGAATGTCAGAGGCTTTCAAGGCTCATCTGCCACAAAACAAACCAGCCAAGTGGGGTTTGGGTAGAATCAGAGCAGACTCACAGTGGCCATCCAGCTCTGGAATGGTCCTGATGCTATTAAGGAGGACTTGTAACCCATTACCAGGGTCTAGCTAGACAAGAATGGCATTTCAGAAAGAAAATGGATACCACCGAATAACATAGAATACGAACTGATTAGAGCCACCCTGTGGGGTCGTTAAAGCAGCTGAATCCCACATGGCCAACTGCATGGTTCAAGTCCTGAACCTAACAGTTTGAGCAACACACCAGGTGCATGCTCATGCATGCCCAAAATTCTGAAAGGAGAGAGAGATAGAGGAGAAGGCATTGTAGCATGACCATTCCCCATGGGGGGTGCTTTCTTACACCCCCCCCCCATTTCTCATCTTTTCTAGTGTACACACACACTGGTAATTTTTTTTAAAAAATCAAAGAGTTGAATCAATTCTTTCTTATCTGGGGAAGAAGTGAGTCTCAGTTGTTTTACTACTATTTTTAAAATTAGATTTTCATAAGAATATAAGAAAGAGGATTAAACTATGGGGAAAAAAATTCCCCAAACCCCAAAAAGCACTAACCTTCCTGGTAGGACATACTTAAAATGTTCCCTTGTTTCTAAATTATAATTGGAGTGGTTCATTCTACTGAGCCACCCTTACTCTCCCTAGTCCTTCTATTTCAGCAAACTAAATAAATAAAACAAAAAGTTAAACACTAGAGAATTAATTTTTAAAAAAGTAAATGTTCTCAAACCATTCTGAAGATGTTCACAAAAGTTTGTGTTCTTTTCCTGGAACGTCAGCATCTGGTGCAAGGTCAGCTGAAACAGTATCGGGTGGCTCTTCCCCCTGCTAGCCTAGCCAAGACAAGCAGAAGAGGCATCCCACATTCTATATCCCTACACACATACACAGTAACCCACTTAAAAATACCCACACTGCCTGGTGGTTAAGGTGCTGGATCCCATATGTCTAATGCCACAGGTTTGAGTCCTGGACCTTGTGGCCTGAAAAACATGCTGGCACATGTGAGTGCATGCCCAAAATCCTGAGAAGAAAATGGAGGAGAAAGGATTGCGTCATGGTCATCCCCCCATCCCCCCACATCCCTGGCAGCTGATTTCTCACTTTCCTCCTGTCCCTTTCTCTCTGGCAAGCACACGCATCCTATGGGGAAAAAAAGTACCCATGCAGCCAAACCACAAAATGCACCGACTCAGTTGGAAGAAACTACAAATAAATTGCATTCTGCTTTTTCCTAAATGATGTAATTTTCAGCCTCTTCTATTTAATCTTGCTGGACCAAAGGGCTTAGTAGTTAGGGTGCCAGAACACAGAGCTCCAGTGTGCAGCTGCAGAGATAAGCTAAGGAGAGATGTTAAAGTTAAAAATTTATCATATATAACTAGTAAATGCCTTACATTTATGAAGCAGGTACACAATGTATACTCAGAAGCACAAATATCATTTTACAAGTGGCTGGAACTGACAACTAAATCTTTCTCCTCAATGATGGGTCTAAAGTTTTAAATATGTGAAATAGGCTTACTTCTACAGTCAAATTTGACTCTATGGATGGGGTTGGAACAAAAATATTACAGTAAAAAAGATGAAATATGAAATTCATCCAATTTTATTAGAGGAGAAAGCAATAAAAGAAGAGTGTTATATTTTACATAACTATTCCATTTGAATAATGGTGAAGATAGATTTACAAGTGCTTCTCTTCCCCTTCATCAGTGAATTACGATGTGTTAGGATGTATCAGATACTACAGAGCATTATTACAATCCTATGAGTTGATTGCTTGGTTTTTTAAAAGTAGAATTTTCCTGGGACCAGCAGATGGCATAATGGTTACATCATTGGGCTCTGATAGTCGACTGTGGTTCAAGTCCCGGACCCGGCGACTCAATACTCATGCTGAGTGCATGTGCATGCATTCCCAAAATTTTGAGAGGAGAATGGAGAAGAAGGGATTGCAGCATAGCCATCCCTCTCCGGGGTTGGTGGTGTGTGATTTCTCACTTTCTCTCTCTCTCTCTCTCTGTTTCTCTGGCCAGCACATGCACCCTATAGCAAAAATCTCTTTATAGAAAAAAAAAGAAAAGAAAAGAAAAAAAAGAGTAGCATTTTTACATTACAAGAAAATAATGTAAAAATAGAAGATGATTGAATTAATAGAAAAAGTGAGAATAAAAGAATACAGGAGCCAGTCGATGGCCGGCAGTTAAGGTAGCTGGATCCCAAATGGCTAACCCTATGGTTAGAGTCCCTACCTGGAGGCTTGAAATAACTCAGATGCGTGTGTGTGCGCGCGCATGCCCCAAATCCTGGAAGTGGGGAGAGACAGAAGAGAAAGGACTGCAGCATGACCATTTCACATTTCTTGCTTTCTTTCTCTCTCATTCCTCCTAGTGAGTCCATGTGCCTCTAGCAAATTAAAAAATAATAACGTAGAAGCACAGTAAAACACTAGAACTAACACATGCCAGTGGTCAACACTGAGTTGGATCTATTTTCATTTCAAAGCTAAAAATAAAAATTTAAAAGCCTATCTTTTAACAATAGTATGATATACATTAATTTATTTATATACATTTATTTCCTCATCAGAGTATAAACATTTTGAATAGATTTTGAAGGATATATTTTAAAATGTATAAATTTATTCCCATTAGATCAAATAATGATTGAAAAGTTAGAATGACCATTATTTCTAGAATAAAATTGTGAGCTATATACTATAGAACCCAGGAGGAGTTTGGAAAAATATCTTTACTCAAAAAGATGCCATTTCTCTTTGAATTATTTCACAATAATTTCTTTTTTTCTTTCTTTTCCTTTTTTTTCTTCTATAGGCTGCATGTGCTTACCAGAAATGGACACACACACACAGTGAAAGAAAGAGAAAGAGAAAGAGAGAGTAAAAAGTCACTCCCTAAGAGAGATGGTCATGTCATAATCTCTTCTTCTCCATTCTCCTCTTGGATTTTGGGTATACACACACATGTGCTGGGTCTAGGACCTGAACCACAGAGTCTGTCATGTGGGATCCAGCACCTTAATCACCTTGCCACCTTCTCCCAACAGAGAATTTCCTTTTTCTCTTTTTTTGAGAGAGCTTTTTGCTATAGGGTGCATGTACTCACTAGCGAGACAAAGAGAGACAGAGACAATGAGAGGAAAATGAGAAATCACCCCCTAGGTGGGATGACCATGCCATAGCCCTTCTCCTCCACCCTCCTCTAGGGACTTCAGGCATGCACACACACATGACCAGAGTGAGTTTCAAACCACTGGGCACAAGATTTGAACCGTGGCTGGCCATGTGGGAGTCCAGTGACATAAAACTGCTACCCCATCTGCTGACCCTCAAGAACCATGGTCTTTATATTCAGAGAACATAATATAGTTAAGGCACTACCACTTTATACACAGAATATTTACATCTACAATAAGGTTAGGTGTTCTCTTCACTGTGAAATTAGGTTGAGAAGCTGGTATAATGATTCTATTTTGCCTATAACCCAATCTATTTAGAAGGTAAAGGCAGTTTTATGGTCACAAGGGGATGGGACAGTGCATTTGGGGTATGTTGACAGGTGGGTTCATAGAGCAAGTGACCTTTCTTCTTGAACTTGCCCTGCCCCTCATTTCTCAGACTCCCTAAAATAACACGGAGCTGTGAGTGAGGCCAGAAGAAATAGGATGACAACAGACAAATCTCTTCATGGATTTATGAGGACAGATCATATCAAAGTCGAAATATAAAGATGCCTCGAGGATGACGCACACAGTAAAGCTCTGGGTATAGCATCTCATGGCCAAGTTTTATGTGAAACCTGCTCCTACTCCAAGGATGGGGACTGTAAATGGGACGAAGATCCCACCCAACTCTCGAGTAACATCAGGAAGTGGGGAAAGATTCCGTCAGACCAAGGTGTTGGATGAAAAACCACAGAGATGGTCGGAATGCGTGTCCTTATTTAACTCTGGAGAGAAGCTGGAAAAACACGGAAATGAAAGAGCACGTGCCTTGACCTGTAGCGAGTGCCCATGTGACTTCCAAAGAGAATACAGCTGGTTGTTAGAGGGAATCAAAGATGGATGGAGCTCTGTCCCTGGGCCGTCAGTCCATCTCTGGGTGCCCCTTTCTCCTTCAGCTGCCACCATCCTTGGCACTTAGGGTCCTCATTATCCTCCCTAAAGACTGCAGCCCAGCCTAGGCCCCAATCCACCAGTGCCCACCTATGGAGGCAGGTGGTGTGGTCATTGGGAGCACTGCCTACCTGGATAGACCTATACTAAAATCCCAGATCTGCCTTTGCAGCAGAATATCCCTCCTCCCCATCTCTTCCCAAAGCAAAAAAATTAAAAAAAAATTTTTAATTTCAACTTTTTAAAAACTAGAGCATTTTAAACATTTCCATTTCCAAAGAGAATTCATGGCTTTACATTTATATAATTAAAACTTCACTTGGGTGGCCTGTTCGCCCCTTAATTTTTATTTATTTATTTACTTTATGAGAGAGACCCTCTGTGATTCCTCCCCAGTCTCAGCGGCCAGGATCACTGCATGTCTGTGTATTCAAGTAGACCCAGGACGTGAACCTGGAGCCACTAGGCAAAGAAATAGCCCCAAAGCAATAGAATGTCTCCATCTCTGCCAAGACAGATGGTGTTTGCAGATGTTCAAATGATATTTCATTTTTTTTGTTTGAAGCTTTAGGGTTTGAATTTCAGTCTGGACAGGGACTGCTTCTTATCTGCAAAGTCAAACTTAATCAGGAAACTGCCTGTGAGAATTTCTACTAACCTGGTATCCCCACCGTGGCAGTGGGAAGCAATTACACTTGCCAGGCAGTGGAGTCAGTGCCTCCTGGCCTTCCATGCCTCGAGGCACGTGGAGAAATGACACTGTTCATGCAGTACCATGGGGTAGGTGGAGGAGGGCGCTGAAGATTCTTGGAAGCGGGGTTCTTACTCTGCCTGGAAGGCCAAGGTGTCTCAGGCCCATTCCTTGCTCACCAGTGGGCTCCATACCCAGTGTAAATCCTGATGTAAATGACTGAAATATAACTTAGTTACTGTCGAAAAGGGAAAATCCCACAAGTCTTTTATGCATGGCCCACCACTGATTCAGAATAATTGAATTACTTTTCCCTATTTTAATAGATCCCCTTCACCATTATTTTATTTTTAAAAGAATTATTTATTCAATTTTATTAAGTGTTATTTAATTTGCTATAGGGCCCGTGCACTCATGAGAGAGAGAGAAAGAAAGCAAGCCTCCAGGTCCAGGACTTGAACTGTGGCCAGCCATGTGGGAGTCCAGCACCTTAACTGCCACGCCACCAGCTGGCCCCATCACCATTTTTAAAATGATAGTAAGTCTGTGCACAAAAAAGAGAGAGAGGCACCCTTGACAGGGTCTTTGACTCTGTGATTCCTCTTTCCTAAGGCTCTAGTTCCTAAGAATTGTTTTCAAGCTGACCTGGGAATCCAAACCCACAGTCAGCCACGTGGCTTCCAGCCTTGTAGGATACTGCATAACTGCTGCGCCACAGCAGCCAGGCCACTTCACCATTGTAGCCTGGCATCTCTCACAGACCCAGACTTGTGATACTCAGTCCTCATGCTCCGGCAACCAGGAGTTTAAATCATGTGGGAACAGACTTTGAAATTACAGGATAGAGATTTAGGTGGAGAAAATCAGTCAACCAAAAGGCTTCTTTTTATCTCATGGCCTCATTTACACTGTGTTAGGTTTTCTTTGAGCATATAAAATTTGATGTATAGAAACCAAGAAATATAGCACAAGTATTTCTAAGGACTATGGAATGGGGAGAGCTAATGAGGGACTTCTACAGATACGACTCAATTAAAAGAACTCTTTGGGGGAAAGACTTGATTACAAAGTGTTACACAACAGGTCTGTTGCCTTGCTATTTGATTTAATCACAATCACCTGCTCTGTGATAAGTCTGTAATGCTTCCAAAGGCCTCTTAGTGTCCCCAGGCCTAACGATCTCTCCCACTTCATAAAAGAAAAGGAAAGGAAGAAAAAAAGGTCACGTGCTAATTGCTTTCAGCATGTTATCTCTTTTTAAAATATTATTTATTATTATTATTTAAATTTGACCAGAGACACACTCACACACAGAAGGGAAGTGAGAAAGCAAGCCACCAGGTCTGGGACTCAAACCATGGGCAGCCATGTGGTTAGTCCAGCGTCTTAACCACCACGCCACCTGCTGGCTCCCAGCATGTTATCTCACTTAATCTTTAACAACCTTATGAAGAGAGTAGAACTCCTCCCATTTCAGATGGAAACACTGAGACTTCAAGAGATTAAATATTTTCTCCAAGATCAGACACAGAGTAAGTAGTAGAGGCAGGTTTGAACCAGGCATACCAGACTGCAAGTCTCTGCTCCTATCATTACACAACACTGAAGCACAGTTTAAGAACAGGATGACAACCCCCACTTGTATAACACTGCACAGTTTCACAAAGCACTTTCGCATCCACTATCTTATATAACCCTTTGCAGTAATAATACCTTAAGCCAGTTATTACTCTCTCCACATTACAGATAAGGAAACAGGCTCAGAGAGAGAGTGTCATCAAGCCACAATTCAGGCCCATCCTGAGAGGAGGAAATGCAGTAATGCTGACATGCAACAAGGCTGCATCATGGTAAGGAATGAACATAGACTTTGAAGCCAGGATTTGAATTGGAATTGCTGTTCTGTTACTAATTAGATAACCCTGGAGGAGTCATTTATCCTCTTGAGCCTTAGTTTTATATGTGTAAAATGGGGAGTAACAATGATATCTTATAGTATATGGATCAAATGAGGTACTGCTATATGGGATGTGTTGTGGGAATTTTCCAGTGCAATAAAATATTTATAACAACAATATAAAACTTTTGGTATCTAAAGGCTGGAGGTACAGTTTTATATTCACTTCAGCCTCTGAAAGATGCAAACATAGGAACAGACTCATGGCAGACTTCCTAACAACTCAGGCTGATTCAGACTCTTGTGATGAGATTTAAATTCAGGTCTTCAAAAGCAAAACAATGTACTTTTTCCTGAACTTTTGCTAGATGAGCTTCCTGGTCCTCTTTCTGTCCACCATAACAAATACTCCAAATTGTACCTACCAAGCACCTTTTTGACATAATTTTTACATTACATTACATTTACATCATTAATATGATTTTTTAGAGATTTTTGCCTTAGGGTATGTGCACTCGCTGCAGAGAGACAGAGACAGTGAGAGGAAAAGTGAGAAATCGCCCCCGGGGGTATGGCCATACCACAATCCCTTCTCCAATCTCCTCTCGGGATTTTGGACACACAAGCACATGTGCCCAGTGTGATTTTCCAGCAACCGGGTCCAGAACTCGAACCACAGTCAGCCATGTGGGAGTCCAGTGACATAACTGCTACACAATCTGCTGGCACTATAATTTTTAATTAAATAAATCTTTGCCTGTAATAATGATAACCTTATATTGCGTTAAGGATTTACTTCTCACTTGACTTTTGTAAACTCCCTAAAAAGATGCCAAATCTGAGATGCCACAACACCCTGATGGAATTCCAACCTGGTTCTAGAGTAGTTCCCGTCATCCCTGTGGAGTTACGGGAGAGGGGATTTGATGGGAGACAATGACTATGTAGTGAGAACCAAAGATGGCTCAATCTCACTTTGGTCAGTGCTACTGCAGCACACAGAGGAGCCAGCTCCACAGTATCCAGTTAAGGTGGTTCTAATGCAAAACCCACTTTAGACACCCCTGCTTTTTTTTTTTAAGAGGCTTTTTGCCTTAGGGCATGTGTGCTTGTCAGAGAGAGACAGAGACAGTGAGAGAAAATGCGAGAAATTACCCCCTGGGGGAATGGCCATGCCACAGTCTCCTCTCCTCCATTCACTTAATGGGATCTTGGGCACACGCACACACATGTGCCCAGTGTGAGTTTCAAGACACCAGGTCCGGAACTTGATTCCTGGTTGGCCATGTGGGAGTCCGGTTACATAACCACTATGCTATCTGGTGGCCCCTAGACACCCCCGCTTTTTTTTTTTTTTTTTGGAGAGATTTTCACTGTAGGGCGCGTGCGCTCGCCAGACAGACAGAGAGAGACATAGAGACAGAAAGCGAGAAATCACCCCCCAGGGGGGATGGTCATGCCGCAATCCCTTCTCCTCCATTCTCCTCTCGGGATCTTGGGCATGCACGCACATGCGCCCGGCGTGAGTTTTAAGCCACCGGGTCCGGGACACGAACCGCGGTCGACTACGTGGGAGTCCAGCAACATAGCCATTACGCTAACTGCTGGTTCCCGACACCCCCACTTTTTAAAATTGCAGTAGCTTGGACTCTTCACTGACGTTGTCCTGAGGCCTTCTCCCCACTGTGATGCAGGCGAATTCTGATCTAAGCTGGTGATGGCGGTTGCATTCCCCCTGCCAGGAATTGGTGTGGGGAAGGCCAATGACTCATGAAAGCACGACTGCTGGAGGCTTCGGGGAAAGGCTTCTTTACTAAGAAAATGGGACACGAGGGGAGAAAAAGCTTTCTTTTGCAGTTTGATGTAACAGCTGAAATTGCTGTGGTCATCTTGTGACCACAAAGCCTTAGTACAAAAACGACATTGAGAACTTGACAAAAGAGAGGAGAATCCTTGATAATATTCCCAAGCCACTTCTTGGGCTGTTCCCCATAACTCCTGGGGGTGTGAGATGACAAATTTTCCCTGTGACCAGCCAATGCTGGTGGTTTTGAGACTTGTACCTGGCAGCTTCCCAGCTGGGAACCACAGAAACAACCCCAGTTACACATCCCTGCAGGTCGTCTGCTCCTTCAGGCTCATTTTCTGGGTTCCCTTTTCATACTGAGCGTGGGGGAAATGACAACTATACCTTAATAACTGTATGAGAAAAGCTCTAATTTGAATGAAATGCCATTATAGACTCAGACCTTCTCATGCTAATGAAATGAAACGTGTTCATTTCAGAAAATATTCCCAAAGACTTGGGTTCAAACCCGAAGATCAAGGGAGGCCTGGTCACCTTCCTTTTGCATATCCCCATGGCTTATAAACATGGGAAGAAAAATAGACTCACAACAATTTGATTTACTCTAAGTATGTTTAGCAAATTTATGCTTTTATAACACATAAAAATTTAATGCACTCTAATTATAATATTGCCGAGCAAATGATAGGGTCCATAAAGAATACTAACTCACAGTGCATCACGGGTGCTATGAATATGAATTTACAGGCCTAGGGACCCCAGTTTCAGCAACTGCCCATCAATCTGTCTTGACAGCATAACTCTATGGGCTGATTTGTAAACTTAAATTGAGACACCAACAAAAGTCTGAATGCATGGTCTTTGGGAATATGAGGCTCAGGCTATAACAAAACACCTTTTCTCATCTACTACTCACTCCACCCATGGTGAGCTCTGGTTGGCTGCCATGATTTTTTGTTGTTGTTGTTACTGACTAAATTCCTGTTAGCACACCCTGCAAACCAGTGGTCTGCACCACTGGCTCACTTATTCCTCATAATAACCCTTTGAAGTTAGTCTTACCATCATTCTCATTTACAGATGAAGAAAATGAAGCACAGAGGGGGTGAGCTAGCCAGGGTCACACAGCTGATAAGTGGTCAAGTCAGGATTAAAACACAGAGGCATAGCTCCAGAGCTCTTCTTCTTAACCAGTGCAGTACATTATGCAGTCTCTGTGGTGATACAATCATAAGGCCATGAAGTAGGAGAAAGAAACTCTTATTTCTGTGTGTCTGTATTTAGTTCTCCTGGGATAGCACTCCCTTCAGAATTTCTCAGAGAGCAGGTCTGGTGTTGGTAAATTCTTTCAGGTTTTGTTTATCCGAGATTGTCCTTGTCTTTTGTTCTCATATGAAGGATAATCTTGCTGGGTACAGTAGTCTTGATTGAAATTGCTTTCCCCAGGGGGTGACACAATGAGACCCACCTGAGAAAAGTTCTGGGTTCACATTCCAGACTTCTCTGAGCACACTGGGTGACAGCACATGCACATGGCCACGATTCCAGCTGGCTGAGACTGGGGTGGCCCATGATGGGAAGACCACGTTGTCTCTGTTTCTCTCTTTTTTTCTCTCATGGAAGAAATAAATTAAATAAACTTAGAAAGAGGAGAGAGGGAGAGAGAGAAACCTGGAGAATGAGGGAGTGTGCGAGATTTGGTGATGCCATAGGACAATCATTGTGTAATGTAGGTCTGGTCTTCCTCGCTCCTCTCACTTTGGAGTGTGTACATGCATGGGTGTGTATGTGTGTGTGTGTGAGAGAGAGAGAGAGGGAGAGAGAGAGACCGCAATCATTTTCCCTAAGCTGGAAGTCGATGTGATTGTGCAGTAGCCTGTCAGTTATGTGGATTTAACTCTGTGTGCTTTTACAACCAGTTCAGTAAAAATTTTTGAAGTTGCTGCTTGCTCACACTTATTCCAACAATGATTAGAAAGTAACCCTTGAAATAATTACGCTATCCTGAAATAAGGTCACTCATCTTTTTCTTTTGAAACAATTTTCATATGTAATCATTTCAATTGTGTTTTTATTTTATTTTTTATTTTTGAGAGGTTTTTGCTATAGGGTGCGTGCGTTTGCCAGAGACAGAGAGAGACAGAGAGACAGAAAGTGAGAAATCACCCTCCTGGGAGGATGGCCATGCCGCAATCCCTTCTTCTCCATTCTCCTCTTGGGCACTCATGCATGAATTTAAACCACCAGATCTGGGACTCGAACTGCAGTCAACTACACGGGAGTCCAGTGACACAGTCATTATGCCAACTGTTGGTTCCACATTGTAATTGTTTCTAAAGTAAGCCTCATAGGTGGCTCTGTAGAATGGATGGTCTCCATGGTCAGAAATGGTTTCCTAAAGGGCCAAACATTATTGCTAGAACTGACCTGTCACAGAATTCCCACTTAACTCATGGAGCAGGATTAGAAAAGAGTTGACTGGAGCAAATGCTTTGGAGCTTTGGGTTGCTCTCTCTGGAACTGAGACTACAAAAGGACAAATGGGGACTAACTTCTAGGTCACAGACCGTGGTGTCCAACAGATCTGGGTACACAGCCAGCTCTTCCACTCAGCAAGACAGGCTAGTTACTTGTACTCTCAGAAGCTCAGTATTCTCTCCTCCAAAACAGGAATAGTAACTGAAGATCACAGCATGAAGATCCTATTGAGAGTGTCTGTCTCTCATGGATGAAATAAACAATAAATAAACTTAGAAAAAAATGACAACAAATACCATCAAGAAGTATCACTCTGCTGAATAAATGGTAGACTCAGTCCTCCAAGTTGTTTTAATTCTAGAGTCAGGGATACTTCCATTGTTCCTTTTTTTTTTGTAATTTATTTATTCATCTAAACAATTGTTTTTCAAGCACCTACTAAGTATCAGGGCTATTCTTTTTTTATTTTTATTTTTAATTAATTATACGTTCATTCACTGAGCATCATCACAAAATACAAACTGTGATTTCCCATTCATAATATACTGCATAGTGGTTTTACTGCAGGGATACTTCCATTGTTCCTTTTTTTTTTGTAATTTATTTATTCATCTAAACAATTGTTTTTCAAGCACCTACTAAGTATCAGGGCTATTCTTTTTTTATTTTTATTTTTAATTAATTATACGTTCATTCACTGAGCATCATCACAAAATACAAACTGTGATTTCCCATTCATAATATACTGCATAGTGGTTTTACTGTACATGTTATTCTCACCCTCTACCATTTCCCACTCTCCTCCTACACTATCTCTATAGCATATCTTAAATAATTAACTACTTTCAATAGCAAGGTCAGCTGATACATACATATCTGTGAATACATGTCTGACTGTAGGTGTGAAGCTCTGATTACAATGAATATACTATGAGGTAGCACCTAGCTGATGCTATATAGCTTACTGTGGTCATTAAATAGATATTTTTAAATATATTTTTTAATTTCAAGAAAAGCAGTTTTAACTTTAATAGATCAAAATAAAAGAAATGCTAAGAGCACTTTGCTTAAAACTTAAAGCCAGGAAACAGGTTAGGATTCTGTTCAAATAGTAGGTACATGAACCTATCAGCAGCTCAAGACAAGAAAAAAAATCCTTAAATCTGGAAAACAAAACCTAGAAACAAAATCAGTAATGTTTTAGTCAAAAGTCCTAAGATTCTATTTTACCAGTTCTGTCTGATGCACTTAATCTATCTTCTGTTGTGGCCCAATCTTTCCGATTAAATTCTGGGATATAATATTTAACTCCAGACTTGTCCCTACTATTTGATTGGCCATTTTCATAGTTGTTTTTGAACTCTTATCTCTGTGTGTCTGTAATTAGTTCTCCTGGTATAGCAGAATTTCTCAGACAGCAGGTCTGGTGTTAGTAAATTCTTCCAGGTTTTGTTTATTGGAGAATGTCCTTGTCTTTTGTTCTCATATGAAGGATAATCTTGCTGGGTACAATATTCTTGGTTGAAATTGCTTTCCCCTTAACACTTTGAATATATTTTCCCAATCTTTCCTTGCTCACATTGTTTCTGATGAGAGGTCCACTGTGAGCCTGATGGGAATCCTTTGTACGTTACTTGATGTTTCTCTCTTGCCAATCTAAATACCTTGTCTTTGTCTGTGGTTTTGGTCAGTCTGGCTATAATGTGTCTTGGAGAAGCTCTTCTTGAGTTTATTCTATTTGGGGTCCTTTGTATTTCTTGGGACTAGATCTTTGAGTGCCTCTCTAGGTTTGGGAAGTTTTCTTCCAGGATTTCATGGAATAGATTATCAATGCCCTTCCTAGTCACTTCATCTTCTAGGATACCTATTATCCAGATGTTTGGGCATTTAAAGATATCTAATATTTCTCGTATATTTTTCTCATTTTTTTTGGACAATTTTCTCAGTCTTTGTGGTGGATTTTTCTAGGCCAACCATTTTCTCTTCTACATTAGAGATTCTATTTTCTGTATGATCTAGTCTGCTTTTAATATTTTCAAGGGATGTTTTGACTTCTTGTATTATAGCCTTCCTCTGTAACAGTTCTATCTGATTTTTTTTAATGGTGTATACTTCCTCTTTCAGATCTTCCAAGAACTTCCTCACCTCCTGGAACTCATCAGCTCTTTTCTCCTGCCTCTTCTGCAGTTCATTGTCTCTCTTCTCTTCCATCTCTTGTTAACTTTGTCACTATGAATATTCTAAATACTTCATCTGACATTTCCATGAGTTCCATTGTACTATCTGAGGATGAAGAGGAGCTATTCTTTTCCTTTGGGAAGAGATATTTTCTTGCTTTCTCATATTTCTTGTGACCCTGCAGTGATTTCTGGTCATCTGATGGATTGTGCATTTCTTCCTAAATCTTTAAGTTCAATCTGAGTATTCGGAGGCATGCGGGAGGAGGTGATCTGCAATCTCTCTTCCATTCTGTTTTTCACTCTTTGTGCATCAGATTCAGAAGGATTTGAGGAATAAGGATTTGAGGAATATTCTGACCCTAATCATATTCAGATGTTTGGATACTGTTCATTTTGACCTGTCTAGACAATCAGTGCATGGAGGCTGAGCAGCCAAGGAATGAAGTTAAAGGAAAAAGAATTAGAGAAAAAGGAAGAAGAAGGGGGAAAAAAAGAAAAGAAAAAAGAAGAAAGAAAAAAATATGCTAAAAATGTTTTTATTTTAATTTTAAAAAGCAAAAATTTAAAACTGTGCAGTGCAAAAGCAGTATTTCACAAGTCAAGTTCAGTAGCCATCTCAGGATGGGCCTGGGTTTGTGCCTTTCCTAAATGGGAGGGGGAAAGGCGCAAGTTAGCATGATAAAGGAGAGGCTTAAGAGCCCAGAGAATACTTTACCTTAAAAAAATAAATAAATAAAAGGCACAGGGAGACATGAAAAGACAGAGAGAGACAGAAAGACGGAGAGGATACAGAAGTAGCCTTACCCACTAGAAAAGAATCTGGAGGGAGAAGTCTCAGCAGAAGATCTTCATTTTTGGTCCCTGAAAGCAATTATTTCACAGCTCAAATTCAGTCCATTGTTTTTTTAAAAAATTCTCTTTCCTCCGTGCAGTAGCAGCCAGATAAGATTTGGGCTGGAGATCTCTGTCAGACTCTCCAAAGTCTTTTCTGCCAGCGAATGGACAGCAGGTGGGGAGCAGCCCCCACAGCTCAGCTCCTGCCAGATGATGAGGAAAAGCTGTCTCTTTTGGGAGGTACCTGCATGTGGCCCTGGGTAACAGGAACTGTAAAGAGTTCCTCGCTCAGTAACACACCTTCTACACAGCAAGTTTGCTTTTTGAGAAAGGAAGTCATATTCCTTTCTGGGGTAACGACACCTGCATTTCTTTCTCATCAGAAATGGATACAAATGCAGAAATGACCAGAGGGTCATTACATAATTTCAAGCTTTGTCAAAACTACACATAGCCAAGGAGTGGAAACAACTCAATGTCCATGAACAGGTAAGTGGATAAACAAAATGTGGTGTATACAGGTAACAGTGAAGTATTTAGCCTTAAAAGGAATGAAGTCACGACCCATGAGATTGTCACAAAGGAACTTTGATACATGAAGGAAGTCAGACACAGAAGGACAAATACTGTGATCCTACCTGTACGCTGCAGAATGGGCAAATTCTTAGAGACAGTAAGTAGAACAGAAGTTACCAGAGGCTAGGAAGGGGATGAATGGGGAGTTAGTGCTTCACTGGGACAGAGATTCTCTTTGGGGGTGATTAGAAAGTTCTAGAAGTGGGAAAGTTGGTGGTATGGTGGTTAAGGCACTGGACTTCCACATAGCCAACCCGGTTTGGGTCCTGGACCTGGCAGTTCGCTTTCTCACTTTCCCTCTCTCTCTCTGGTGAGCACACATGCCCTATAGCACAGGAAAATAATAATAATAATAAATAAATAAAATTAAATAAATCATTCTTTTAAAAAGTTCTAGAAATAAATAGTGAAGATGGCTATATAAAATAGTGAATATACTTAATGGCACTGGATTTTACACCTAAATATGGTTCAAATGGTACATTTTATGTTATGTATATTTTATTGCAATTTTGAAAAGGAAGGAAAAAAATCCACGCAGGTGTTCAGGGATAACCACTCATAAAAGGAAAAAGCAGAGAATTCTACCCAGCTTCCCAACATCCCTGTGTCCTAGGCAGAACTTTTTCTGAGTTACCGAGAAAAGATCAAAGCCAAAGGAAACAATGCTTCCCAAGGCCTGGCAAAGAGCACTCATTAATGCAGTCCCATTGAAAAAGGACCAGCTCCTGATTGTTTCTGCTCATTACAGGAGACAGTGAGCCTCACAGGCAGGAGGTCAGACAGGACTGTTTTCAAAGGCTGCTAGGGCCCTTTGACCAGAGGGTAACCACATAATCCTTTGTCTTTTCAACACATGATTTATGCTCATGAATATTATTTCTTTTCTTTTCTTTTTTTTTTTTTGGAGAGGTTTTTTCGCTATTGGGCGCGTGCGCTCACCAGACAGACAGAGAGAGACATAGAGACAGAAAGCGAGAAATCACCCCCCAGGGGGGATGGTCACGCCGCAATCCCTTCTCCTCCATTCTCCTCTCGGGATCTTGGGCACGTACGCACACGCGCCCGGCGTGAGTTTTAAGCCACCGGGTCCGGGACGTGAACTGTGGTCGACTACGTGGGAGTCCAGCGACATAGCCATTACGCTAACTGCTGGTTCCCAATATTATTTATTTTCAAATGAGAAGTAAAAATTCACTAGACATTTATGAAAAAAAAAGAGATGATTTTCCCCAAAACAATGACATTTCTGGCTACAGTAACTATAAAACCTGATTTCTTAATTTTTGCTCATAAAATAGTTTCTGATTTCATTGTCTATATAAACAGATTTTCTCCTAAATGTTTACTAGAACATGTTTATTTTCTTGCTAAGAATATAATAAACAGTAAAAATATATAATTCTCTCATACCTCAAAAAATTCAACTCCCAGCTATAAGTCAGGGAAATTGAATAGAAAGCATAATTTACATTTGCTTTTTTATTCCTAATAACGACTGTAAAAATAACTAAAATATTCTGGAGGTTGTAGTCATGGAGACACTGTTACTTCTAAATGTAAAATATCATTTGTGGAGGAATGTCTAAGTAGACAGAATGAAAACTAGAGGAGACAAAGAAACCTAATCAAAATCTTTAAAATCTAGTTTCTCTGTTTTCTCAACTTGGATTACTCCATAATAATTTAGTTTCCTGAAGGAGCCACAGTGAAAAATGATTTCCAAATCTGGCAAGTTTAAAGAGAAAAATGCTTTGGCCTAGTTAGAATTCACAGAAGATAATCCACGGGTCAGAAATCCAGAAGCAGTTGTCAAATCACATGAAGTTGTCTGGAGTACTTTGACCCCCAGATGAAGTTTCTCAGAGTTTACTGTAACCAAGTAAAGTGTTTTGACTAGGTTCCAACTCTGATGGGCCCTCTTAATATGGTCCATTATTGTCTATTATTGTGCTCAACAGAAATACCTGAGCCAGGGTCACCTTTTTATATATATAGAGAGAAGGAGAGACAGAGCAGCCATTTTACTTTTATAACAACTGCTCTCATGAGACCAAACCCCTTCTTATATGAATGAGAACTCACTTGGTCTTGAGTGCTATCATCAGTCCATTCAATGACAATGATACCTCCGTGATGCAATCACCACCTAGGAGGTCTCACTTCTTAAAAGTCTCACCACTTTCCAACATCACTAAACTGGGTACTAAGCTTCCAGAACAGGAACCGTTGAGAAGCAGTTATCCAAACCATAGCAAAACCTGAAGTGGAGAAAGGGAGCTAATATAATGAATAATAATAGATAAGAGGCAGCCTCCACTCTATAGGAGGTAGGCAGCTAGGGTACAAAAATACACTGCAAGCTACAAATGTAAACTATGTATGTAATTTGAAATTTTCTAGTCACCACATTAAAAAATGAAAAAGAAACAGATGGAGTAACTGTAATAGTATATTTCATTTAGCCAAAATGTATCCAAAATATTATCATTTCAACATTTAACAATTTACAAAATCATTGATGAAGTATTTTACAATCCTTTTTATTTGTTCTGTCTTTAAAATTCAGTGTACTTTTTATGTACAATCTGTCTCATTTTCTAGCCACATTTCAGGTGCTCGATAGTCACATGTGGCTATTGCTACCATTCTGGACAGAGAAAATAGTGGAAGACCCAGAAAATATACAAATAATTCAAATGCATCACTGTGTCCCTCATCAGGGCTATAAAAGAGATACCAATAAAACATTTGAGTATCATCAAAGAGGTTGTCACTTCTGAATTGAGTCTTGAGAGTCTTTAAGTGAAGAAATGAGTATAACTAGACTTGTATTATACAAAGAACTGACTGGTAGTCATAGGGAAGATCAGACGGTGGGACAGGATAGAGAGATGGAATCAGGATGCAGGAGATGTTGAGAACCTGACCAAAGGCCAAGGTGTATCTAAGAGATATTTTGGAAGTGGAATTAAGAGAATGTAGTGATGGACTGAAAAGGTAGAGACCTAATATAAGGCATAGTTGATGACTACCCAGAAACACTTCTGTGTTAGCAGGAAGTTGATTTCTTCAGATATTCTGTACTCTCTACAGTGCCATGTGTTTAGGGAAGATGAAAAGATCCCCTGCTTCAGGAGAGTGACTCTTGATTAGCGTAAGGCAATTATAGTAACTTATTTTACCTTTGATTGCCTTCAGAAGGGATTTGTGATACAATTTTGACCAAAGAGACTTCTGGGTAACTTTGCAAGAGTTGAGATAAGGTTTTGAGAGGGCTTCTTAGATCTTAAGAAAAAAATGTAAGAAAGAGATTGTCTCTATGAGAATGCAATGCCTGAAACTACTGTAGCCAATGTGTCACCCTGAGGTGAGCCAACCAACACCTGAAAATAGCAGAGTGGAAATATAAACTCCTAATGACATCACTAAACCATGGAATTAACTAACCTTGGAAACATTCCACCTCTGCACTTCTTGTTCTAAGAGATAACATATGTATGTATTACTTAAGACATATGGGGTTATTTCTTTTGTAGCTGAGAGCATCCTAATAGATAAGAAAAGGAAAGAGTCTAGACAATGCCCCAACCACCGGTAATAACTGCAAGATCTTTCCTTTGTATGTGATGTTACAACATGTGAAGCACTTTTATCTAATGTCCTCACTGGATCCGCAGACAGCCCTGGGAGGTGCTTAGACAGCTACTGTTGTAGCTCCTTCTCTTTCACCTCCAAGGCATATCCCTCTCCCCAGTTCTTCTTTGCATTCCAGCATACAGTACACTACCTGGAATAATAATCATACCCATTGTTTCTTGAGCTTTTGATATATGTCAGAAATGTCAGATGTTTTATATAGAAAGGACCACTTTTTTTCCTCAGTTCTATGAGTTAGATATTGTCTTAGTCTATCTGTGCTGCTATAACAAAATATAATAAACTAGGTGACTTATAAACAGCATTAATTTATTTCCAAGACTGATATAGGTTTTCTAACCCTAAGGCTAATGCCATTTCTAACACATCCTATGACTATCTTTATTTGGCACTTGGTTATTAGACATCACTTTGACTTGTTACTGGCAATTTCTTTCGATATGAATCTTCTCTCTACAAGAAAAATATCAATTCCTTGAGATGGCACAGTATTGTTTTGTTTTGTTTTGTTATGTAGCTCCCATAGCCATCAGAATAATACATTGTTCACAGTTAAAGCCTGATTGAAAAAAAAAGTTTCTTTCTTTCATGAGAGGGAGAGAGCGTGAGAGAGGACAGGGTCTCTCAGACTGTTATCCATCCCCGGCCTCAGCCGGCCTGTATCATGGGCATACACGTTTCTGCCATTTTCAGGGAGGTCCCTGGACACGAACCTAGAACCTTCCCATGTGAGTCAGTCTTATAGAGCATTGTGTTATTGTAGCATCACTGTCTGGTCCCTAAAAGCTCAATTTTTAAATAAAGTGCTTTCAAAATACAGATAACTAACTCCTAGTTTCCCCTCAATGATATTGTTTGAAACCTGTTACCACTTGCTTTGTTAATAATGCCCCTGTTACTCTCGAAGGTCTTCCTGTTGGACAATAACTTCTGTAGTCATCTTAGTCACAGTATACGACAGCTCAGCGTGGTCTGTTCAGCTACACTCTGACAGCCACGCCCAGCACAGCCCTGGATAAGGATGACTCTATAGCCATCAAGTTTTGTGTGCAATGCTGGAACACAGACAGCTTTCACACACAGTGCCCGTGACACGGCGTTTTCTCTCTCCTCCACCATTATCCCGTCATCTGTCTCTCAAAGCTCCTTCTCTTTCTGTCACTGCTTTTCCTTCTAGCAGCCTCTTTCCAGCTTGCATCTCATATCCTAAGTCTTGCCAGCAGAAATGGGGTGATAGGTTTAGAAAAGCCAGGAAAATGCTTTGTAACATCGCTCCCACTGTCTGTTCTTCACTGAAATCCTTTTCAACTGACGATCAGCACCCCTTTGTAAATAGCAAAATAACAAAAAGGAAACCTTTTGTGGCTCGTGGCTGACTGGCCTTTTACCTTTGGCCTCTTCATCCTGTGTGCACGTGTATGTATCAGGACTGTGGCACCACAGCGTGTGCATGTGCATGTGTATGTATCGGGACTGTGGCGGCACAGCGTGTGCATGTGCATGTGTATGTGTCGGGACTGTGGCGGCACAGCGTGTGCATGTGTATGTGTCGGGACTGTGGCGGCAGAGG
>NW_006201399.1:362060-366040 GCF_000334495.1 Tupaia belangeri chinensis | reverse complement strand
CGGCTGAGCGTGTGCATGTGTATGTGTCGGGACTGTGGCGGCGCAGCGTGTGCATGTGCATGTGTATGTGTCGGGACTGTGGCGGCACAGCGTGTGCATGTGTATGTATCGGGACTGTGGCGGCACATATGAAACCAGTGGAGTCTTTACCTGTGAAAGTGTAGAGTGGTGATGAGAAATTCCAAACTGGGTAAAAAATGCCATTGTGAACTTAGCTAGAACTAGGGAGACTCAAAATAAAATTATTCCTAAACAAACTGTGTTGAGGTATCTTATCAGAGGATGTCTGATTTTAAATCTGTGCTCCCTCCCCCTCTTACTGAGACAAGTGGCAGAAAATCGGATTAAGAAGTATCTTTGGGACCAGCAGTTAGCATAATGGCTATGTCGCTGGACTCCCAAGTAGCCGACCGCAGTCTGAATCCCGGACCTGGTGGCTTAAACTCACGCCGAGCACATGTGTGTGTGTGCCCAGGATCCCGAGAGGAGAATGGAGGAGAATGGATTGCAGTGGGGTCATCCCACCGGGGGTGATTGCTTGCTTTCTGTCTCTCTGTCTCTCTGGCAAGTGCACACGCCCTATAGCAAAAACCTCTCCAAAAAAAAAAAGAGTATCTTCATTCGAGATTATAAAGGTATAGCTAGTGACCACACTGCCTATGGGTAGAAGTTTTTTCAAATAAAGATCTTTTATTTGCAATTTAAATAGAAAAGCTAGTCCAAAGTATGGGTGAAGGGCCTTGAGAAAAATATTCCATGAGGTGGCAGATCATTAAGGGGGCTTGACCCAGCACAGATGGGGCTTCCCTGAGTCCTCAGGATGTGTGGTACATGCAAACTGCCTTGGCTAGGGCATCCTCTTGGTCTGAGTCGTCCATGCGGCCGCAGACAAGCAATGACTGGAAGTGGTAGCAGGCTTGTGCCCAACATCTCTGTCGCCACTGTGTGGCAGTGAGAGGCAAGTGGAGGGTAGACCAATGAGCCCTCAGCAAGCCAGGCGAGGCACACGGAAGGCAAGGGTCATCTCTGAACTGAGTAAGGCCTGAAGATTCCTAAACAATTAAGGAGAAGAATAAGATCAAGACAGAGATACTGGCCTGTCTGCTGATAGGGCATATGGGATTTCTGAAGAGTAAGAAGGATGCACATGTGCTCGTGGCCTGGTATATGGAGTAGTCCTCACCAGTTACATCTGCATCTGACAAGACAATTTAGCTGGATGAGATTGTCCTGGCAAGAATCTAGCTTGGGGGCCAGCTGGTGACATGGTGTTTAAAGCACTGGACTCCCACATGGCGGACCACGGTTTGAGTCCTGGACCTGGCAGCTTGCTTTTTCCCTTCCTCTCTCTCTTTCTCTCATGAATGCATGTGCCCTATAGCAAATTAAAATAATAGTGATATTAAATAAAATTAAAATTAATTCTTTTTTTAGAGGTTTTTGCTATAGGACATGTGCACTCACCAGAAAGAGAGAGACAGAGAGACAGAAAGCGAGAAATCACCCCCCCCCCAGGGGGGATGGCCATGCCACAATCCCTTCTCCTCCATTCTCTCAGGATCTTGGTACACATGCACATGCGCCTGGCGTGAGTTTAAGCCACTGGGTTCAGGACTCAAACTGCAGTCGACTACATGAGAGTCCAGCGACATAGCCATTATACCAAGTGCTGGTCCCTAAATTTTTTTTTAAAACGAATCTGGCTCAATATACATTGTGTGTCTTGTTTCACAATTATTGAACCTATCCCATCAGAATCTCCAATATGTAACACATAAGGTATTGACTTATTCACCACTGGCAACGAATTATGCCACAGAATCCATGGCTATCTTTCCAAAGAGGTAGTGTAGTTGGAAACTTCTGGAGGGGTTAAAGACAAGTTAAAGACCACAGTGGCTTCCTCTTTAGTCTCTTATGTCTCTGTCTTCCCTTGAAAGTTTTATTCTTCATGAACATCTTTCCAATAAGCAAAATCTATTTCATGCTGTAATCCTTTTTCCTCTTGTTTCCTCCTGGGTTCCATGTCAATATTTACACATCACCAATCACTGTTACCGTTTACCTAAGATGGCCTTCGGGTCCCGTCCTCAACCTCTCATCAAATAACCCCACATTTTCCATTATTCGATATCGCCTCTCACAACATTTCCACTTCAACAGGAAAACAGTTTTCTAAGGTCATGCACTAGTCTGTCTTTTAAAAAGAAAATTAGTGGAACATTCAAGGTGCCATGATGGGCCAGGAGAATACTGGCCAAAGCTGTTTGTCACTTTCTCACTGTTCACTCAATTTTCATCGTCTCTCTGGAAGCTAATACAGAGAATATCCTGACCTCAGCGGGCTACAGGCATGACTGCTCACAGAGTGCTTGCCATCACTAGACCCTGTGGCTTTTTCTCCCCGAAGAATGAGTAGGAGAGAGAGTTGAAAAACAAGAGGAAAGTGGCCGTCTTCCTTTCCTTTCCAGTTCTGAGGAAGTATTTTGAATTCTAATGTTTTTCCCATTGATTTCATTTTTCCACGAAATGATTTTTCACTTGTCCTCTCTGTCACTCCACTTCTAGATGATCAACATGTTTCATGGATTTCACCTTAGTTAAAGGTTCATTGCGTATTTCTCTTTTCTCTATCGGTAGAATTATGGGTCTCACCGATGCTCTGCCTTCATGTGTATCAGTAGACCCTCAGGCATCCTGGTGGAGGGAGCACGAACATGACTTCTCGCTTGTGCTCCTGTGCTCATTTCCTATCTCCCCACTCAGCCATCAGAGGCTATTTTTAAAAACCTCACGTCTCTCCATACCACTTCCTTGCTCGCAAACACCAATAACTCCCCACTGTTTTCACTGTCAAGTCTAATCCTCGTCTGATATTACAAATGGCTTCACGGTCTGGCCCCCAACCTACCTTGTCTGAAGTGCTTAACTCTCTCTTTACTCACTCCTGCTCTCTATCAACAGGCGCTGAGCTCTTCCCTTCCCACGCGCTGCTTCCTGCTTACCCTCAGCCTCCTCCGTCCCTACTTATACTGTCCATACCCACCAAACAAAGCCTGAAACAACCGCTTGCTTTCAGCGACAAGTCATGGATTGAGCATGTTTCAGGTGTCAGAAACTGTCTTGAGCATTTTATATAATATTCCAGCATTTCTTTGAATCCCATTTGTAATGATAAAAGTTAGGTATTAATTCACCCAGGCACTTGTTCACCCAGTGAGTGACGGCAGACTTGGGATTTAACCCGTATATCTGCCAGGACAGATCAGGTGCTCTTACCCGCTGTGTATGCTGCATCGCTCCCCGCTGCCATGTGCCTCTGAGTGTGCATGTAGCTCTGCTACCGCGCTCGCCACATTGCCAGAGGATTTTTCAAAAATTTAATTGGTATCTATGCATCTAAGAATGGGAAAAAGCTCAATCCCAACTTCAGTCAGAGTGGACCACACGTAAATCTCAGAGCTCTCTTACTAGAAAGCACACATCCAACAGCATCATTGGAAGTGAAATCTCCACTTCTATCTCCAACCTACTTCGTAAATGACTATTTTTAACTCACTTAGAAGAACCTGGCATTGTAATGATCACGACAACCATCTGAACTTCAACCAGTCAAGCATACCAGCAGAAACCTCCCATGTTTTCAATAGCAGCACTGCTTAATCCGCAATGCTTTCTGGAAGACAAAGAAGCATTCATAAAATGAAACAGTAGTGAATGTTGATAATGAGAAAGTTTTACAACAAAGTGTCTTGCTGATTTATACAATGATCCTATGCCAATGGCTACAAGAAATTTTTACAAAGATTATCTTGCTTAAGTCCAGGCAACAGCCAGAAAGGTTGTCAGTGTCTTTAAAGTCGAAGAAACTGAAATAGACAGAGAGCAGTAAGAGAGGGAGTAGGAACAATAGAGGTAGGGAGAAGGAGGAGGAGGGAGACAGACTTGCCTTGAATCTTTTCCTACAGGGAAAGGGGAAA
>NW_006201399.1:356832-361934 GCF_000334495.1 Tupaia belangeri chinensis | reverse complement strand
GGGAAATTCCCCTGGAAGGAGCTCTTATCTTCATTCAAGATGGGTCTTGAGGGTATTCTAAAGACCTGCCTGCACTCAGGGAAGAGGAGCAATGTTTTCTTTTCAACTCTTATTTCAATTCAGCCATATGACAAAGAGTTCTAGAGGGCAAGGGGCAAAAAATTGTAAAGCTAGATGTATGTCCCCAAAGAAGACAAGAAAACAATCGCCAAAGTTTCAGGTGGCCATACTACACTTCCAGAAGATGGAGTTGCTTCCTTTGCAAGAAAAATTTAAAAAATAAAAATGTACAGCCACCTTCCAAGCTTGATTTGGGTGATAATATCTGTTACCCAGAGTGTTGGATAAAAACGTATCATCAGTAGGGCACGTGATGCAGGGAGGGGAAGAGCAGAGACTGGCATGATCCCTGATTAAACAATACCCAACAATGCCCAGCACTTTCTCTCCTTCTTAGTTCTGTTAAGGGCAGCCCCTCCTGCATTCTGACACTGAGGTTTCCAGGGCCACACACTAGACCCTAAAGAGTAAGTCAAGTCAAGATGGCGGCCAGTAAACCAGCTGACCCATGGTTATGGCTCCAGTCCCGTTAGCCTGGCTCTAACATGATTCTCCAAGGTCTACTGACTGATAATACACAGATTAGGCCTGGTTAGAGAATATCACATCCCCTTTCTTGCACCAGAACACCTCAGATATTGACAATTTGTCACGCCAAGAACACATCGCCTGAATTTTCCACTCCTCCCACGCAGCTTGGCTGGCCTGGCTAGCAACGGGCTTTATTTTTACAATGCTTATCACTCTGCAGCTTCTCTGCCAGGCCAGGGGGCTCTGAAGCAGCTGGAAATGAGAGCCAGCTGGGAGCCTTCCACACTAGGAAGGAGAATGGGATTGGCCAAAGGCCATACAGCTAAATATTCTGGGAAGGACAGATGACAACAGGCAGGGGGAAGGGACCTCCATTCATCCTAAACTAAATGCAAACTGACATCTGGATTAAGAGTGGTTAAGGTTCTGAGAGAGATCGTCTGGCTGTCTTAGTCAGATATAACAAATTTCTTGCTCATTCAGATAAATGTATATTAGTGAAATTCCAAAACCAGAGCTTACATTGTTTCTTTCAAATGCATAAAGCAACTCAACTTTATGTTAACCACAGTTTTCAAACTGAGGTGTGGCAATGCCCTCTGTTATTGAACCTGTGTTTCATTTGGCATAAGCCATAGTCATTTAATTTTAAATGGTTCTTGAAGGTTTGCTTTCATAGATATGATCAACATCACTCTTTATTCTCTTCTTCATCATATTTATTTACCCAGCTTGGCCTTTCTTCAAAGGCATCAGAGAGAGAAACCCAGGGCCAGCTCAGGTCAAATCATAAATTACAAGTTAGCAGAGTGCAAATAGATGAGGTTTTCCCTTTATAGTTCGAAGCCCTATGTTCCATCCCCTTCCTCCTGGGAGCGGTGAAAAGTTTGAACAGATGTTCAGATTCAGCGGGGAGGGATGCTTTACTGCTGCTCTATTTACTTCCTCCAGCAGGATCCGTTTTCATTTCCTTATGGACTGGAGAGAACAATTCTACCAGCTTAACTGCTACCTGGGGGAGGGGAAGTCTGAGATCCTGGTTCCCATGAAGCATGATGAATTAGGAAAGGAATGTGTATGCCATGAAACCACACTTAAGCTCTGTCTTTCAGATACCAAAATTAGATCAGCAAGCTTGCTGGAGCAGTAGCTTAATTTCTGGGAGCAATTATGAAGTGGCCAATCAGCTGGAACGTGGATCCATTTAGTCAGTCTATCTTTTGCCTCTGTTTAACAAAAGCTGGCCTCTCTAGTTTGAATGTAAGTGTCTAGAGAGCCTCTCTATGCCCTATGACATTTCTTTTCCTGAAGTATTTACCCTGGGATTGAATATCATTTGTTTTTGGCATCATAATAAAAACTTTCCACAAGATCTCTTGGATGAAAGTGCATTAACCAACTAATACAATCAGCAAATATTTATTGAAAACTTAAAATGTTCAAGAAGCTGAGAGTGTAAAATGTAGCCCTGTCCTTTAAGACCTTATTATTTAACCAAGCAATAATCAAATCAGAGGTGACAGAGATATTTATAGATGGGGCCAGGCAGAGACTTGGATTTGTCCCTTAGTAATCAATCTCTCTTCCTTTCAGGAGTAAATCCACCATGCTGGGCTTGTGGCTACTCTACAGACTATGTTTCTTGGCTTAAGTATGGCCATGTGACTTAAGTTCTGGCCAATCAGATATGAGTAGCAGTGAAAAGTACAACTTTGGAGTCATATCCTTAAAAGGAAGCCACTTGCTCAATTTTCCTCCTCTCCTATTCCAGGATCTAGAATGTATATGTAGGAATGTGAGTCAAAGTCTACCAACTTAAGAAAACAGTACAGTTGGGAATGATGACACAAAAAATATAGAAGGAGTTGGATCCCAATTGACCTTGGGAGCATAAATTCTTCTCCTTAGACTGTCTAACCACTGTGGAGAGAGGAGAGAGAGACTTCTATTATTTAGTCTCTGTCGAAACAACTGAATCAATATTTAAAGATATATATATATATATATATGTATGTATATATATATATATACGTATATATATATATCTCATGTCTTAATATATATATATTTTTTTCTCAAATACACAGGAATTTTTTTTTTTTGGGAGAGTTTTTTTTTTTTTTCGCTATAGGGCGCATGCGCTCACCAGACAAACAGAGAGAGACATAGAGACAGAAAGCGAGAAATCACCCCCCAGGGGGGATGGTCACGCTGCAATCCCTTCTCCTTATTCTCCTCTCGGGATCTTGGGCACGCATGCACACGCGCCCGGCATGAGTTTTAAGCCACCGGGTCCGGGACGCAAACCACGGTCAACTACGTGGGAGTCCAGCAACATAGCCATTACGCTAACTGCTGGTTCCCAGGAATTTTTGCATGCATATTTACTTCCCCAATGCCACCAAGAACCTGCATAGAATAAGTATTCACCCCATGATTCTACAAACATAGTTAATAAAAGTCCAATTTTGCTTTTTTGAAATAATTTAAGACCATTGTAAGTATTATAAGAAGTTAAGGAATTAGCTTATAAGGACAGTTTCAATACGATGTCTGGCTTGGATTCTTAAGAGCTAAAAAAAGGGCAAGAGGAGCATAGCATTAATCTATTAGTTTCTGAAAGGTAAAAATATTTCAAAACAAGGGACTTTATCAGATGGCTGACAGGCATAGACGTAAGAATAAGAAAATAAACTTTATCCTATATTAGGCATACTCATGCATATTAGCACCGGTCTGTAGACATTGCTTTTTAAACAAGTCTACTCTTAAAAAAAAAAAAAATAGATGCCCAACCTTACTGCTGCAGAAAATACCTGAACATCAGAGCTTCTTGCCTGTCAGGCTGGCATGCACTGTTTTAGGATAGCTTTACTACTTACAAACTGTGACCTTGACAAATTACCTAATTCCTTTAAGCCCCAATTTCCTCATTTCTACAGTGATGATTCATGTAACAAATATTTATTGCATTTATACTTGTGTAGCAGGCACTCACTATTCTAGGCATCCTAACTGAGGCAAACAAAAATTGGCAATCAGAATAAGTAAGGAAGTTGTATGGTATGTTAAAAGGTGACAAGAACTGTACATAAAATTAGAGCAAAGAAGACCAAGAATAGCAATGTGAGTGGCAACATGTGGTTGAAATCTGTATAGGTTTTGCAAATAAACAGGATTTTTTGACAAGTTATATGTGAAATGTGAATGAGAGGAGTTAAGTATGACTCCAAAATATTTGGTTTGAGCCAAATCTGGAAGAATTAGTTCCAACCAATGACAGAGAAAGATTCAGAGAGAAAAATTATTTTTACAAAAGGTCAGGAGTCCAATATTTGGACATGCTGTGTATGAAGTTTATGTGTCAACCTGATTGGGCCATGAGGTGCCCAGATACTTGAAATGTTAGTCTAAGTGTTTTGTAAGGATGTTTTTGAATGAGATTCACATTTAAATCCATAAACTAAAGCAAATCACCATTCCTAATGTGGTAGGCTTCATCCAGTCAGTAGAAGACCTGAATAAAGCAAACTTATGACCCTCCCTTGAATAGGAAAGAATTTTTCCTTATTTTTTTGCCTTCAAATTTGAGCTAAAACATCAGCTCTTCCTGGATGTTGAGTCTGACAGCCTTCAGGCAGGAAGTACACTCTTAGCCTTCCTTGGTTCTCAAGTCTTTGAACTTAGGCTGGAACTAAATCATCAGCTCTCCTGGATTTCTAGCTTGCTGACTCACTCTGCCATCTTCTGACTTGACTGTTGCCTCCATTATCATGTGAATCAATCCCTCGCACTACCCAATCTCTTTCTTCTCTCTGTCTCTCTCTCCCGCTCCCTCCTCACTCTTTCTCAGTATCTTATCTCAGTAGGACATACACACGTAATATATGGTTGGTTCTGTTTCTCTGAAAATCTTGACTAATGCACTATGCTCTAGATGCCTACTAGATGTTCAAGTAGAGTGTCAAATAGGTGTTGGATGTGGGTCTAGATTCAGGGACTGAGTTTTAAGGTTGCTAATACGTATTTGGGAATACTGGTACAAAGATAGTATTCAAAGCCAGAAGTCTGGGTAGGATTGAGGGAATGATAGAAAAAAAAAAAAACCAATTATGGGTTTCTGAGGCCCTGCAGTGTCTAAATATCAGGAACCACAGTCATGGAGACTGAGAAGGAGCATTCATTGAAATGCCAGAAAACTAAATAATAATAATAATAATAATAACAACAACAATAATAATAATGTCATGAAGCTAAGGGGAAATCTCATCAAGGTGAAAGGAGTGATCTTACTAAATGCTGCTGGCTGGTCACTGTTATTGGTTAAGTGTCATTGCATTTAGCAATGACACAACCACAGGTGACCTTGACAAGTAAAGTATTATTGGAGAAATGGGGTCAAAGCCCCTTTGCAGTGGGTTAAAGAATAAATGTGAGCAGGAGTCATAAATAAGAGTATGGGCACTCTTTGGAAGACTTTTACTTAAAAGAGGTACCAAAAAGTGATATTG
>NW_006201399.1:328544-356822 GCF_000334495.1 Tupaia belangeri chinensis | reverse complement strand
AGAGGAATCAAGAGAAAGATTTTCTGTTTTCTGTTTTTTTTGTTTGTTTGTCTCAGTGTCACATCATGCTATGAAGGAGAGGCATTGTAAGTCCCCACTTAATATATACAGACTGTCTGCACTCTATGACTGAAACTAACTGTCTAAAGGATATAGAAACACAGTATATAAATGTAAATACCAGCTATAGTGTGTGTGAAAGAGGAGGGTCTGAGGAAGGACATTTGGGGGAGGGACAGGGAGGCAAAGCATTAATGGCACAAAGAGGTGTGGTATTATCTGTTGAAGATATTTTGTAATTTTATCAACAGTACTAGGGAGAAATGTTCACCTGTTGAAATATTCATTTTGTAAGACAAATAATAAAGTGATTGAATGTAAAAAATATTCAAAAATATACTCTCAAGAATATTTAATTAAAATATTCAACTATGAAAAAAATAATATCATTAGCTGCCATTTATGGAGCCCTGCACTGCAGTGGCAAGTGCTTTACACAGGACACCCAATTTAACCCTCCTAATTGTTTTGCAATGTAGATATTAATACCTCTATCTTTCAGGCAAAGAAACAGATGCTAAAAGAAAGTGAGAAACTTGATAAAACCACAGTAAGCTAAATGGCTATGTTGGGATTTAAACCCAGGTTGTTGCACCTTGAACACAGGGACTCCTTACTGCGCTGGAATATTGCCTCTGCTAATCATAGAGCCTGTCTGGGGCAGGGAGGTCAGGCTTGTGAAGGCAGCAGGCATGGGAGCCATCAGGATTCTTATCTGCATGTGGGAAGCTGCTAATCATGTAGAGTAGTATGCAAAGACACTTCTATGGGATACCAGTCCCAACCTTTGGGCACAAGATGTCTCTGCAGATATCCTAACATAGACTTCTGGATGCAGGGAGCATTGTATTTGTTGGTCTCCTGCAGTTGCTACATTAAACTGAAGGGAACACTGTTCTGGACAGTGTTCTGGAGATAGGATGACTTGGGAGGGGCCCACTGCTATCCTTGGCAATGAGAATTACTGGGGTCTCCAGAAATTGGCCAAATTCCAACATGTACAAAAATCCAGACTATAGTAAGAACAAATCAGGTTGTAATACTACAGCTTCCTTTATAAAAATACATGATTAAGAAAATGTGTTTGTAGTGAAAGTAAGATGCTCCTGAAATTTTTGTTCACACTCAGGATCAGATTTGACATCAAACTCAGGGAAACACCTGCACTGAAAAGAGATGAGGTGTGTGCCTGGGGGAGGGAGGGGGAACGAGGAGGGAAAGTGTTTTCCAAACCCAACGCTACTATTTAAGATGATACTGTCCTAGCAACAGCTGGGCTGCAACAGTGAGCAAGTCCAGAGTGTAAGGAAACTCCCTGCGTTAAGCACCAGGGTGCCCAGGAAACAACTATTTCAATTAGTGCCAGACTGAGTTGAAATGAAGATTAAGAGGTCATTTCAAACAATAGCCCCAGGATAATTTGCTTAGCATACAGATCTCCACTAGGAAACACTTCTGCTCCTTCCCTCTGCAATGCAGCATTAACCTCATTTACTGTTCAGTTATTATAGAATACACTCTTGTCATTAGCTTTAACGGTCTCCTGGCTTCTCACATAAAGAGCTCCACAGACAGTCTCATGCCTAGAGTCTGTTCAGAATGAGGACACTGCTCATGTTGTCAAAGATGTTCTTTATGGTTTCTCCTCACTCACAGCATTTCTTTATTTTCAGTTATTCTTAATTTTTAGTGAAAGTTTCTTTTTGGACAAAATGGCTTATAGTTAGTGCTTTCACAAAAGTATTTCAATTTTTCAGAGATTCATCAATCATCGCTGGGTTATGACACAGGAAAACAGAAGCTTGTCCATCAGGAGAAAAATAAGCAGTAACTTCCACTTTAAATTGGGAGCAACTGGCCTTTATTCATATCTTTAAAAATGTTGTCTTAATTATAGAAGTAAGACATGTCCATTGAACACAAATTTAACCATACAGAGAACCATGAAGGATAACATAGAAAATATCTTACAATCATAACTCGTAAAGAGCATGATTAGGGCCGGTCCTATAGCACGGTGGTTAAATACTGCGCATTCAGTGGCAGATCCACAGGGCAAACTGCAGTTCAAATCCTGGCTCTGGTGACTTGAAAAACATACCAGGCGCATCCCCAAATACTGATGAGACAGAGAAATAGAGAAAAAAAAGGATTGTGGCATGACCACACCCCACCAGGGGGTAGCTCCTCTGTTTCTCTGTCTCCGTCTCTGTCTCTCTGGAGGGCTCAAGTGCCCTTTGGCAATTAAAAAGATTTTTTTAAGAAAAAAAATTAACTTAAAAAAATATGATTAGGCCAGCAGGTGGCATGGTGGTTAAGGCACTGGACTGCTTTCTCTCTCTCTCATCTCTCTTTGGTTAGGGCACGTGCCCTATAGCAAATTAAAAAAAATTATAATGATAAATAAAATTAAATAAATAATTCTAAGGAAAAAAGTTTTAAGTATGATTAACAATTTGGTATATATCCTTCCAGATATTTTTAATATGCTGTACATGCATGAGGGGGGGGTCTTCAAAAAAGTTCACGGAAAATGAGTATCATGAAAAAAACTATGCATAGAGTTCTAACTTTGTTATTGCACCAAAATAAACTTGTACTTGATGTTGGTCTCGAGATGCTGGAAAAGACAATGAAGCAAATTCTCTCTCTGAGAGCCTCCAGAAGGGAGGCTGCCCTGCTGACCCATTTTAAGATCAGTAAAATAATCAATTTGTTGTTTTTAGGTCACTAAATTTGTGGCGATTTGTTGTGACAGCAGTAGAAAATGAATACAATGTCTACATGTCAAGTGTACAATAACAAGACGATCTAGTATTAAACTTGAAGTCTTAAACCCAATTTAGTTAAATCCATAAACAAATGTTGCCTATATTTCAAACAGTTCATTAGTGATGTCCTGACTATTCTCTCTCTTCCTGAAGTAAATGAATTGTAATATATTATACGACTTATAACCTGCTGCTTCTTTTTTTTTTTAATGCCAGAGGGCAGGCACGTGTGCATCCTTGATAGAGAGAGAGAGACAGAGAGAGAGAGAAAGAGAAATGTCCCCATGGAACCTTGTCACACCACTATTCCTACATCTCACATCCTCCATACATGTGCACCTGCTGTGTTTTTCAAGCCACTAAAGGACAAGATTCGAATGCAGACGGCCATGTAGGCTCCAGATTCCTTCACACAGTGCTTAGCCACTGTGCTACAGGGCCAGGCCCTACCTGTAAGCTTCTAAGTGAATATTCTCTGTATGAAAATAACCTAGGCATGCTAATCACAAATTGGTATATATTCATTCACTGACTTGCAGCTTTATGAAACAAAAATAGGCAGGTATGGTTAAAAGTAAATGCAAATCCCTCTCTCTGTTTTTTTGTTTTGTTTTGTTTAGTTTTGTTGTTTGCTCAGATATTTGTGAATATGTTCAAGCCCTGCCTATGATAGCATCTTTCATCAGCTCCATTGTAAGATGGCTATAAACTTTTCCTACTTTTTGATCTAAGAAATGACTTGAAGAAAATGGTGTCCCTGTTTGTTTACATATATAAATTTAGAACCACTGTGAAATTGCAAACAAAATTAGCCATGGGGAGAGGGGAGGGAATCAGATAACCTAATTAACAAAGGCTGAGCCACTTACATTCACAAGACTCTGGATAAGGCTGGCCAGCCAGACTGAAGGGAGGCAGACAAGCACTCATGGAGAAGCCAGCAGCCCAGGAATAGAATTCAAACCACAGAGCAAAAATCATTAATAGACTAATGAGGTTTGTGTTGTTCTTGTTATTGAGCACAAAAAAGAGCCCTGTAGTTCTGAAGGTTCTTAACAACGTCATTGTTATTTGACATGGGATCCCAGAAATGCATCCTTCCAGAAATGCATCCTTTGTGGTCATAAATTTTAGGAAGAAAGCTGGGACTTTCGGAAAACATGACGTGAGTCCCCATGTTCTGGAGAGTTGGACACCAAAATAATCAATGTTTTCATGCAGATACTGGACTACTTTGGAATGGCCAAAGGCACATAAGTTGGTTCTCCTGTATTATTCATTTCTAAAAATCTAGAGCTCCAAACAGCTGAATAGTCTATCCTAGACTAACTGCCCTAAACAAAGCTCATCTAGATGTGACATTACAATCAGTAACCAAAGTTAATGTAAGTA
The DNA here is from genome assembly GCF_000334495.1 of Tupaia belangeri chinensis. Classification (NCBI taxonomy): domain Eukaryota; kingdom Metazoa; phylum Chordata; class Mammalia; order Scandentia; family Tupaiidae; genus Tupaia; species Tupaia belangeri. The sequence goes on along the minus strand of NW_006201399.1, from coordinate 352,599 downwards.
TTTTTTTTTCCTGAAATTTTCTCTACCACTTAAGATATCCTTGTAAACAGGCTCCTTCTTCCTGTCCAGTGGAAACAATTTACACTAAATGCATGATTTAAAATGACAGATTCACTCTGCAAACTCCTTGGTGGCTTCCGCAAAGAAGAAATAGACTGGCAAGTCATTGCTATTTCTTTACCAGGAAAAAAAAAAAAGTTAGAGCGAGTGGCTCGTCTGTGTGTGCCAGCTGTCATCTGGGACAACCAGGACTCTTGACACAGTTGGCAAACAGCAAGAACTTCCAAGTCTCTTGCTCTTTCAAGGCACAGGGCAGAGACAGCCACAACCCAGATTTCCCAAAAGCCATGATTTTAAATGATTTCAATTTCAGCACAGTGACTTGTTTAATCTAAAAGTAAATGTGGTTTAATACTTATGTTGTTTGAAGCCTCTTCACCTAGAATATTTTTGAAAAATACGTGAACTCTGTGGACTATAAATTTAAGGTCAAGAAAATATGGTCATTGTGTTTTATCATGTATGATAATAAGGTTTTAATTTAACCCTCCAAGTCAAATATAACCTACAAAGCACAGAGTTCAGACAAATGAGTTCTCTCATCATGGCAGCTTTGGATCTGGTTTAAGTCCCAAATCCTCTTCATCAAAGTTGCTTGCTGCTCTTTCTACTAACTCTTCCAAAAAATAAAAATAAAAAGTGAACTTCTGTAGGGTAGGTGCAGATGCATGAAACCACAAGCAGTAACAAGATATGGCTCCCACACACAGAAGTGCCTTGCTTAACACCATGTCTGACATGACCCTGTGCAGAGCTTTGGCAGAGACCACTCTAGCATCAGAGTATCTCCTCTCCAATCAGTAAGTTCAAGGTCAAGGTGATATGGGCAAAAATTCCCACAAAAATGCATCTTTCCTAGGATACAGTAGCATGGAACAAGAAGAAAAGCTTTACTTATTTGGGAAACTACTTAAAATAAACACTACCCACTATGAAAGTCAAGGAAAATAGACCATTCTTGCTCTATCTCTCCTGCCCATTTAAACTTGTGAAGCCTGGGATTACAAAACATACTTAGAGCAGTCTTTATGGTCATGTTCTTAGATTTTTTACAAAGATTCAAACTAGGTATTAAAAGGCCTAGAAGAACATCTGTGGATGGGTTCAATTCCTAAAAGAATCATTAAAATTATATTTTGTGTTTGTGGAGGGTTTAATTTTGGCAAACCATTTCCATGACTGTTTTGAAAGGAGATGGGCAGGACTATTATGGAATCATTTTGGATAGACAAGAAAAGAAAGGCACCATGTCAGGAAGTCATGCCTGCTGACCCTCAGTGTCACACAGAATAATCTCAGAAAAACACTTCTCCCCAGCAAACGCAGGTCAGTTGAGTACTTAACCCTTAATACAAGGGTGCTATCTATGGAGGCAACTGGAGTCAGGCATGAACTAGGTTAGCCCATTTATTCAATGAATAATTATCTCTCACATAGACACTTTAAGCTGCAGTTATATGCCAGAGAGAATATAAACAAGGCAGACTTGGGCCTCACCTCATATAGTTTACGGTACCAACTTAGGCCTCTGCTTGAGTGGCAGGGATCTGGAATGGGGTCACATTCCCCAAGGATTCTACACACTCCTGAGAAGTGAAGGGGCCTAAAGGCAGAAACCCAGGAGTTGAGATGGCAAAAGAGTTGTAGGGGTTGGGCCTTCTAATCCCACGTAGAAAGGGTACATGGTCAAATTAGTTTGGGAAATACATCTTACCATATCCTCCTCTCCTCTGAAACCATCATAAGCAAATGAAAAGTCCTCCAGTTAAGTATGCTAAGATGTATTCATCCAGCAAATGTGTTTGACCCCGAAACACCCCCCAGTAGATCCAGCCTTCTGTAGGACTCACTGAGTAGAACATTGAATTGGAGAACTCTGACTTTGCGATCACATTTTCCTTGTAGCACACAGATTTGTCAGATGGTCTGCTGGGATTCTTGGTTAAGCACCTCTCAAAAGAGGTGGGGACAAAGAAAATGTTCTGGGTTTCTTGAATTGTTTAAAACCAATTTCCCTCAGCCTTGGCACCTTTCCTAGGTTCTGGGTAATAGATTTTCTTGAGACTTGGCTCTATAGCATCTGTCTTGACTTTTTCTTTGAACTAAGTCTTGTCACAATTACATCAGGCCTTCTGGTACTTGTTCTCATTTTTTGGTTCAAGGATCCTGGGTCCTATAGCTCTACCCAACAATTCTGAGGCACAGAGGCTCCTCTATAAGGTTGGTTTTTTGGGTTTTTTTTTTGTCTTTTTTTTTTTTTCATGAAATCTCTTGTTTCTGGGTCAACATACAGTTCACCACCTTCAATATATCCTTATATTAATATTTCCTTGTAAGAGTTGGTTACCTTGAAGGAGTAGGTAATGAGCCATCCGTATTTCAATAAAGAGAATGTCATTGTGATCTAGGGATCCTGGGAAAAGGTGGGGTGAGTGCTAACATATTATATCACAGTATCTTATTTCATTGTTCCAACAAATTCTGAGGTGTTTACAGTTTCTACCTGTTCCCCAAATTAGGAAACTGATCATATGAGAGGTAGTAACTTGCCTAAGGTCAGAGCCTATGTCAGAGCCAGGATTTGAATACAGGTAATCTGATTTCAAAGTGCATGCTGCTCTGAATAAGCCTCCCTTGGTCCTACGCCACATATAAGGACCCACCAACTCATCCTCAGGAAGAATGGCACTCCTATGTGGTTGTGGTCCTGGGGCAGCCTAAGGTTTGGACACTGCCTATCCTTCAGCAGTATGGTCAGCATTGCATACCCTGGGTTTTTGCTCTATCCCTCTCCCAAGCAATCTATTTCTATGACAGCTAAACTGGTAAACCATTCTGTGCTAATATTCCTTCTCAGGTAACAAAAATGCTTTAATCTAGACTGAATGTATATGTCTCCAGAAGGCTCCTATGCAGAAGCTCTAATGGCATGATAATGGAGACCTATGGGGAGATGCTGGGTCAGAGTTGGAATTTCAGCATCCTTTGAACTGCTGCTTATTTTGCCTGGATCAGAATTCTCAACCCTCCCTGCACATAACCATCAGCTAGGACATTTGTTTTGTTTTGTTTTGATTTGTTTTAGTACAAAAGACTCATGTTCAAGCCTTACTCTAGATCAAATGAATCTGAATCCCTGGGAGTGAGACCCTAGCAATGGCATGTTACAAAGCTCTTCAGGTGAATCTCATGTGAGACTAATATTGAACATTCCTCTCCTAAACACAGAACTAGCTACATAAATAGAAATACATTTTCTAAATTTTGGTCATGTGCATACCACTGATGCTGATGAACGATGATAAACGTGCTTACGCAGAGGAGGAAAGAGGCTTAAGAACCACAGATCTGATGATCTATGTGCTCTTTGGACAGATTGAACCTCGTTTGGGATTTGCTTTTCTCACCCAGTAAGGAGGGACTAATACTAATTTACCTGAAAGGTGAGTAATGAGACATGATTAATCACATGGTCATGGGACACTGCTTGGGCAAAGTTAAAATGCTGTTATGATGAGTAAGGGGATTTGAATAATTTGCCTCTTAAAGATTGCCAAGAAATCTCTAATAATTATGAATAGAGAGCTAGAACGGAATTCAATGAATCATACAGCAAAGACTCACTAATTACCTGTAGATGGTTGCTACTCTTTTCCCCATTAATATCTTTCCCCTGGACAGCATTTTGGGAAAACAAATCAGAGGAAAAGCATATGATATCTTTGAGTTTCTTTGGCACACTCCCACAAAGCCAATGCTGTTTTGTTGACCAATTGTTTCCTGGAAACAGATGTGCCCTGACTTAAAGAAAGTGGGGACCTGCAATGAAAGGAATCACCAAACACAACGTTCTTCTACTTTACAAAGCGTGCTCGAAATAGGAACTTCCTTTATGCATAGCTTATTAACTTATTATCCCTGAGAAGAAATGAATCAATTCAAAATGAAGATGGAACTGATCAAGTTAACCAGTAGCCAGCACCTTATTCAGCCTTGTGTGAGTAAGAACAATTCAACATTGACTCCGTATGTATCTAAGCTGTGTTACACTAGACTTTCTAAGGAAGTCAAAGACAAAGAGGGCATGCTTCCTGCCCTTTACACTTGTCAGCTTAGGGTGCTCAGATACCCAAGTTTGACAACCTCCATCTTTTGGGCAATCCTACTTAGGGGATCTGTGTCTGTTCTGTTGAGAGCTTTGGGAATTAGCTCCATTTCTGGATAGGAGTACATACATACTTTACTGTCCCATAAAGGTAAGAATTACCTGTGAATCCTAAAGCAGTGCCTTTATTTTACAATTACTTATTAAAAGGCAAAGACACAGAATTTGCCTAGTCATGTTATATGCTGACCAGCTACATGCTCAACTGAAAAACCTGTTGTTTGGCAAGAGATCACTGTTGAGTAAGAGAATTAGAAGTACGGGGCACTCTCAGGGTTTAGTTGCTGGGAGTTAAGAATCACCTAGGAAGTTTTATGAAGAGGCAGATTTCAGGTCCAACTTCCATGGATTCTGACCCCAAAGGTCTGACTTCAGCCTCAGGAATCCAGATCTCTCACCCATACTACATTGATTCTGACTCTGATGGCTGTAGGACCTGCTGCATTCAGACGTTGCACCTCTCCTCTCAGGATCCTGGGATGATTCCAACCAAGACCTTTAGGGGTCAGGTTGGGCTGACCCTTTCCACTGACCCAGTAGCTCAGATCTAGCTGGGACTTTGAGAAACACAAGGACCTGAAGTTTCTTTGTCTGTGTCACCGTCATGTGGTCATTTCTCTTTGGGCTGCTGAGAATGTGTCCCTCTCTATAAGTTATTTTATAGATGTTTCAGACCTCATTTTCCTATTCAGATGGTCTAGCATTTCACTGACGGTTGCCAAGGCAGCTCCTGAGTCATACAACTGGGAATATCCTGTTTTATACAGTCACACATCTCACAAAGACTGCTGAAGGGTCATGAAGCTTCATTCTTAAAAACAAGCCCAGTTTGGTGCTGAGAAGAGGGGCATGATGGATATGCTCTTTGAAGCAGGCTCTCTGCCTCAGTAGCCAAGAAGTGAGACCCCTGGGAACAGCAGGAACAGCATAGTCCCTAGACAATCCTGTGTTATAGACAAATAAAAGGGCCCTACTGAGATGTCTTTAATGACATGCTAAATCCTGGAATGAATTATCCCCAAAGACAAGAGATGGATGACGTGTGCAGTACATGATGAGACTGAAAACAGCTAAACTGGGATGAGTGAATGGCCTGTGATCAAAAGCAGATCCCTGCACTTACTTGGGATTATTTCCAGCAAATGTACTCCTTAACTCTAATGTCAGAAAAGGCAAACCCATCTTTTCTTTACTGTTTCTATTCTTTCAGTCATTTGAAAAATATTTACTGAGCTCCTGTTTGGTGGATAGAAGAACACACTTCAAAATGTAAATACTAATTTAATTAACCAGGAATTGGGAGCCAATTTGTTTCTAACATCTAGTAGGTTTTTTGTTTTGTTTTGTTTTGTTTTGCTTTAAGTTACCAGAAACAGGAGGCAAAGAGCTCAGACCTCTGGGGAAGACTTTCAGGTGGTGACTGGAATCAGAACCATTTGAGTAAGGAAGTTCTCAAGCAATCACATGAGCAGCAGAACTTTATAACTGAGCAGTTCATGCTTTGTCAATTTCCAGCAGGCAACGGGAGCTTGAGGAAGACTTAAAAGCTTCATTCTAAGCTGTCTGTGGTTTCGTAATGTTCTTGTGAAGGGAGGGCTCAATACAATTAATGCTACTTAGTACAAGTGTAAGCAGATCCTTTAATGCATATTAGTAAAGAAGACTGATATAGGTTTTAAATCACGATTATACAAAATCATACAGGAACCTTTACACCAGGAAAGGAGAGGAGAAGAAAGGCGAGAGGAGAGGAGGGGAAGGGAGTGGAAGGGAAGAAGGAAGGAAGGAAGGGAAAAGGAAGGGAAAGAAAGGAAAGAAGGAGGGAAGAAAGAAAGGGAGGGAGGAAGGAAGGAAAGAGAAAGAAAGGAAAGAAGGAAGGCACGAAGAACTGATACCTATAGAATTGAAATGGAATAGCTCTAATTAGACCTACACTCAACAAACTTGCAAAGATTAGAATAACCCTGTACTCAGAGTAACACTGAACACAAAGGGACACAACAGAGATTAGAGATTTTATTTGGAGAACTAATAGGTTATTAGGAAAGTCATGATGTATTATTGTGTTTTTCTATGCAAAAATGCATCATGACTTTACAGACAACCCAGTCATAACTGATAGCATTCTGGGAGCAACTTCCACCAGACCCCCACAAAAACCATTTTCTTTACCCATACTATTGCTTCTGCCTGAAATACCCTTCTCCAAAGCCACTTAGGAGGTCAGTGGTCTTGTTTTCAGCAAGAAAAGACAGCACACTCATTTCCAAGTTCAACATCAAGCCTGTTATTGCTTTTTTAAAAAATTAATTTAATTGCTTGGTTATTTGATCTGTATTGGGCACTTAGTATCAGCCCTGTGGACGCGGACATAAAATAAGTCACCACATTCACCTTTGGCGAGCTTAGAGTTTAATGGCAGAGACGCAGGGAATTGTGTAACCGTGTGCTTAGCATCATAATTAGGATTTATATTATGCAGGAGTACCGAGGAAGTTAGGAATGTGGCCTGAGTGGAGTCGGAAGCTGAGTCAATACCTATTTGAGGCAAATAGTATGGGACTGATGATACAATTGGCTCATTATTTCATCCTCTTCCATTCTGCTCTCTTTGTATAAAGATATGTTAAAAGTATGTGCAGTGGAGCCAGTAGGTGATATGGTGGTTGAGCCACTGGACTCCCACATGGTTGACCATGGTTCAAATCCTGGACCTGGCAGTTTGCTTTCCCTTTCCCTTTCTCTCTCTCTGTTTGTCTTTCTCTGGTGAGCACATGTGTCTTGTAGCAAATTAAAAGACAATAATTATAATAAGTAAAATTAAATAAATAATTCTTTTTTTCAGAGAGATTTTTGTTGTAGGGCGTTTGCGCTCTCCAGAAAGACAGTGAGAGATAGAGAGATAGAAAGCGAGAAATCACCCCTCAGGGGGGATGGCCACACCACAATCCCTTCTCCTCCATTCTCCTCTCAGGATCTTAGGCACACACACACACACATGTGGCCAGCATGAGTTTAAGCCACCAGGTCTGAGACTGGAACTGCAGTTGACTACATGGGAGTCCAACAACATAGCCATTATCCCAACTGCTGGTCTCAATAATTCTTTTAAAAGAAAAGAATCCACATTGAGCATGTGGCTACCCAGTTTTGGAAACACTGTCGGTGGCCATAAAAGAAAGAGAAATAGAATAGGGATAGAGAGTGAGACATGTAACGTGGTCTCCTGTCAATCATGTACATGCACCACCATACTGGAACAACCATTCTGAATGTTAATATAAATTTCACTTCAATATGGCAGACTGAGTATGACAGTTGATTTATCCTACTCAAAAGTTCCACCTAAGTGGCAGAAAATAAGCATGAAAAAGAATAAATCCATAATAGGAATGAAAATCAGAAAAGGTTGCCATTAGTAGATGGAAAATTTAAGAATAAGGTTTTGAACTGCTTAAAAACCTTTTTATTCCTCCAAGGGTATTTTTGTATTCATGTTCCTTTTTCGTCTTCATGAAATAGTTAACTAAGCTTTATTAAATGGAAAATATAAGCCCAAGCTTATTAAGAAATAACTAGGGGACAGCCATTGGTGTGGTGGTTAAGATGGTTGGGTCCCACAGGGCTGACTGCACACTGGAAGCCTTCACCCTGCAGCTTGAAAAACATGTGGTTTGCATGTGTGTGCACGCTCACAATTCCGAAAAGAGGGAGAGATAGAAGAGAAGGGATTGGGGCATGACCATCTTGCACAGAGGTGCTTTTTCACTTTCTTTCTCCAACCCCTCTGTCTCTCTCTGGAGAGCATACATGCCCTCTGGCAAATGAGAGAAAGAAAGAAGAAGAAAACAGAGAAAGGGAAGAAGAAAGAGAGAAAGAAAGAAAGAAACAAACAAACAAATAAAGATTAGGCGTTTGAAAACAGTTAACCTCCAATCTCTGAATAGTTTATTGATTTAATTATTTAAAATTCTTAAAATTTATTTAATTTTATTTTTATTTTTAAATTTGCTATAGGGCATGTGCACTCACTAGAGAGAGAGAGAGAGAAAGTGAAAAAGCAAGTCGCTGGACCTGAGACTTAAACTGTGGTTGGCCATGTGGGAGACCAGCACCTTAACCACCATGCCACCTGCTGGCCTCTTGAATTTAATTTATGATTAGAAATTTTATTTAGGTAAGAGCCTACTTTACTAAAGTACTTTTCTAAAGTTCAAATCCTCAGTTTCACTTCAGAATTCTCTTTCTTTTTTTGAAGTACAGTAAAATTTAATATGGTGCTTATTAATTTAAAAATATTAGTAGTGGTTACCTTTAGCAGAATATTAAAAGTAATGTTTCTGGGTTGGCAGGTGGTATGGTGGTTAAGGCACTGGACTTCCACATGGTCAGTGGTGGTTTGAGTCCCTGACCTGGCAGCTTGCTTTCTCATTTTCCCTTTCTCTCTCTCTCCCTGGTCAAATTAAAATAATAATAATAAAATGAAATAAATAATTATTTTTAAAAAGTAATGTTTCTTTCTTCTTTATATTACCTGTAATTTCCAAATGTTATATCATAAACATATACTGATTCTATACTTATTACTTAAATAAATATTAATATAAGACTAATACAGACTCTTGAGTCTATTACGAGGCCTGGAAAATCTCCCAGATTCAAAGGCCTTCTCTTTGATAAGCAGGCTGGCAAGCCGAGTGATGATTAAAAATCGTACTGACTATGGTTTAAGAAGGTAACTTGGAACACAGGTTTAAGCTCACCATCTCCCTTCCCTTCACCTCAAGAACACATTCCTATTGTGGTACGTCTGAAATCCATATACCATGGAACCCTGTGGAAATTTTGCCCACCTGCATAAACCTAAGAAACTTTCAATTACTTCAGGACTTTTTTCTTATTTATTTATTTATTTGTAGTTTGACATAGGATGCATGTACTCATCAGAAAGAGACACACAGAGCGTAAGAAGGAGAGGGAAAATGAGAAATCGCTCTATAAGAAATCGCCCCCTGGAGGGATGGCAACGTTGCAATACCTTTTTCTCCATTCTCCTCTCTGGATTTTGGGCATCCATGCACACATGCCCTACATGATTTATTTATTTTTTTTTTGAGAGAGATTTTCCCTATAGGGCATGTGTGCTTGCTGGAGAGAGAGACAAAGAGACAGAAAGTGAGAAATCACCACCAGAGGGGTGGCCATGCCGTAATCCCTTCTCCTCCATTCTCCTCATGCATACACATGTGCCCAGTGTGAGTTTCAAGCCACCAGGTCCAAGATTCGAACCGTAGTTGACTACCTGGGAGTCTAGTGATGTAAACATTACACCATCTGCTGATAGCCCTACACAGTTTTTTTATTTTTAGAGTTTTTTTTTTTTTCTCTGTAGGGTGCGTGCGCTCACCAGACAGACAGAGAGAGACATAGAGACAGAAAGTGAGAAATCACCCCCCAGGGGGGATGGTCATGCTGCAATCCCTTCTCCTCCATTCTCCTCTCAGAATCTTGGGCATGCACGCACACACGCCCGGCATGAGTTCTAAGCCACCAGGTCCGGGACGCAAACCGTGGTCGACCACGTGGGAGTCCACCGACATAACCATTATGCTAACTGCTGGTTCCCCCTACACAGTTTTTAAGTCACTTGATCTGGGACTTGAATCGCAAAGTTGGCCATGTGGGATTCAGGCCACCATAATCTCCCACACCATCCTGCTGGTCTTATTTCAAAACTTTCAACATGGATTTTATTAATTGGAGAGTTATGCAAGAGAAAGAGAAATGGTAGTTTAATTTTAAACTCCCTAAAAATGTCCCTGTTTTAAAAAAAAAAAAAAAGTTGTTAGAAGTTCATGGGAAAGGAAAATGGGGAGTTAGTGGTTTTTTTTTCGTTTATTTTTTATTTATTTTTCAAAGAGGTTTTTGCCTTAGGGCATGTGTACTCACCGGATCGAGAGACAGAGACAGTGAGAGGGAAAGTGAGAAATCACCCCTGAGGGGCAATGGCCACACTGCAATCCCTTCTCTTCTGTCCTCCTCCTGGAATCTTAGGCACTCACACACACGCGCTTGGTGTGATTTTCAAGCCATCAGGTTCGAGACTCAAACCACAGTCGGCCATGTGGGAGTCCAGTGATATAATCATAATGCCATTTGCTGACCCTCCAGAAGTCAGTGTTTCAACTTGGGCACAAAAAAAGGTTCTGAAAATGTATGGTGTTAATGATTGTATAACAATATAAATGTACTTAATGCCAAAGCACTCTACACTTAAATATGGTTAAATGGCACATTTTATGTGTATATTTTACCTCCATTAAAAAAACTTGTTAATCTTAAATCCAGGCATGATATAGTGAGATTTCAATGGGATGTTTTCTTTTTTACAGTATCTTTCAGTTAACCTAGAGCATAACTAAGTTTTGTGCCTTTTGTGACTTTTTTTTTTAAAGGGATTTTTGCTATAGAGTGTGTCTGCTTGCTGGAGAGACAGAGAGACAGAAAGTGAAAAATTACTCCCTGGGGGAATAGCTACACCTCAATCCCTCCTCCATTCTCCTCTTGGGATTTGGGGCATGCACACACACGCACGGCATGAGTTTTAAGCCACATGGTCTGGGACTCAACTAGAGTCAACTACATGGGAGTCCAGCAACGTAACCATTGCTCCTTCTGCTGGTCTCGTCTTTTGTGGTTTTAACAAAGCAACTCTCCTCACAGGGATACTGACAGAGCAGGTAATAAGGTCAGTTTCTGATATTAATCCATAGGCCATTCTGAGGGTCAGAAGAGAAAGTCCTCTTTATTTCTTTCTTTTTCTTTCTTTCTCTTTCTCTTTTTTTTATTTTTTGAAATTTGCTACAGGGCATGTGCACATACCAGAGAGAGAGAGAGATGAGGCATAAAGCCTACCTTTTATTCGCCATCAGTGACTGAGTTAACTCTCTGTTTCTGTTTAAAATCTTTAACTAGGCTGGCTGAAGCTGGGTGGTTGAGGGAGCTGGATCCCACGTGCCCAACTGCCTTGTTCAAGTCCAGGTCCCAGAGGATTGAGAAGTACACTGGGCTCACGTGTGTACATGCCCTACATGCCTAAAGGATGGAGAAATGGAGAGGAGATTGAAACGTGACCATGCCCCACGTGGGTCCTCTCTCCTCTCTCATCTCTCTCTCTCTAGTAAGTAGCACACCTGGCAAATTAAAAAAAAAAAATTCAGGACCAGTAGATGGCGTAATAGTGATGTGGGAGTCACTGGACTCCCACATAGTCAACTGTGGTTCAAGTCTCAGACCCAGTGGCTTAAAATTCACACCAGGTACGTGTGTATGTGTGCCCAAAACCCTGAGAGGAAAATAGAAGGAAAAAGATTGAGGCGTGGCCATTCTCCCTGGGGGTGATTTCTTACATCCTGTCTCTGTCTCTCCAGCAAGCACATGTACCCTATAACAAAAATCTCTTAAAATAAATAAATAAATAAAACCCTTAAAAAATTTATTTAAGAGTATTGCCATAGGGTGTGTATGAACATATATAGAGAGGAAAAGTTAGAATCAACCCCCAACAGGAGGGTTGGCCATGCCACAGAATCTCCTCTCGAGATTTTGGGAACACACGCACATGCCTGAAATGATTTTTAAGCCATGGGTATGGGACTCAAACTGCAGAGTTCCAGCAGTTCATGAAATCCAGCAGCCTTAACCTCCAAAGGTATGTGATTGGAGAGTTAAAAAACATATCACCAATTCAACTCCCAGCAGTAGACCTTGGGGACAATACTAATATGCTTTGCTGCTGTAGTAAAGATATTGGTATTAATATGTAAACTGCACACTTTGCTAAAATGATTAACAAATGGTATTTTTGTTGGCTACACAGGCCTTTGTTCTCTATCGCACATACTTTTTTGCATGCATAATTAACACTATTTTCTTAAGACTAGAATGCTCTAATTAAGAACATTCCGATATTTTCCAAACACATATATTGATCTAGTGCTCAAAGACTTCAGATAGAATTAAATGCACTTATAAATTACAACTAAAACTTCACTGAGGGGCCAGCAGGTGGTGAGGTGGTTAAAGGCACTGGACTTTCATGTGACCAACCACGGTTTGGCAGCTTGCTTTCTCATTTTCTCTCTTTTTCTCTCTCTGGTGAGTGTGTGTGCCCTGTAATACATTTAAAATAATAATATTAATAAATACAATAAAATAAATAATTATTTTTAAAAATTCACTGATTATAATTCAGTCTTTGTTTAGTGACTTGATTGAAAGATCTTTCAGAGTAATTGGGCAATCTCTCATCAATGGGGTTTCATCAATGAATAGCAATTATAATTATAAAATAATTATAGCATAGTTTTATAGAAAATGTTATGAAAGCTTGAAGTACTCACTTGACTTGAGTTTTATAGTATATGACTTTGCTAAATAGCGGATAATGTGTTTCCAACTATGAAGTTACATAGCTCTGCCTAAAAATATCAATCAGATAGATGAAACAGCAACTCAAACAGTATTGAGAGCAAAAGGGAATACACATTTTTTCTTTAATTAAAAAAGTTAAAAGCTTTCTGGGACCAACAGATGGCACAATGGTTACGTCATTGGACTTCCATGTAGTTGAATGTGGTTCAAGTCCTGGACTCAGCAGTTTAAATTCATGCCATTTGTATGTGTATGTGCATGCATGCCCAAAACCCAGTGGCTTAAACTCATGCCAGGCACATGTGCATGCATGGTCATCCCCCCTGGGGGGGTGATTTTTTGCTTTCTGTCTCTCTGTCTCTCTCTGTATCTCCAGTGAGCTCTTGTGCCTTATTACAACAATCTCTTAAAAAAAAAGTTTTCTATGAGAAAAATGAGGAAAAAGAAAACACTCAACTTAGCATATATTTAGACTTTTACCATAACTTGCCTAAAGAAAAATGAAACAGGGTTGGGACCAGCAGTTAGCGTAATGGCTATGTCGCTGGACTCCCACATAGTTGACCACTGTTCGAGTCCCGGACCAGGTGGCTTAAACTCACACCGGGCATGTGTGCGTGCGTGCCCACGATCCCAAGAGGAGAATAGAGAAGAAGGGATTGTGGTGTGGCCATCCCCTCGAGGGGTGATTTCTCGCTTTCTATCTCTCTGTCTCTCTCTGTCTGTCTGGTGAGCGCACACTCCCTATAGCAAAAACCTCTCCAAAAAAAAAAAAAAGAAAAGAAAAAAAACGAAAAATGAAATAGGGTTAATAAAGTATAACATTATTTAACATATATCCCAGTGACCTATTCCTGGTCTTCCACTAACTTCCTACCATCCATAAGCTCAAATTCACTTTCAGCTGATTGACTCTAGATCTCATATGTACCCAGCTTACTAAATATACATTTTTTCTCTTTCCCCAGCCATTTTCTAGATTCCAGATGAGTAGGTATCTATTTCCATTGCTAAGACATTCTCATGATGCTTTTTTTTATAACTTTTTTTTTTTTAAAAAAATGCTATAGAGTATATGTGATCATCAGAGAGAGAGAGAACATCCCCTAGAGGGATGGCCACACCATAATCCCTTCTCCTCTATTCTACTTTCAGGATGATGTTGGCATACACACACAAGCACCCAACATGTTTTTCAAGCTGCCAGGTCTGGGACTTGACCCATGCAGTCAGCCATGGGGGGGGATCCAGCCACCTAACCACCACCTACCATACCACTGGCTGGCCCCTCATGATGCTTTTTAGTCAAGGATTATCCTTTCATTTCTGTTATCATGTCAAATGTTCTCCATTCTTTAAGGCCCAACTTAAAGCTTACTTCCTGTCTAAAGTCATCTCAATGCCATATATCCTCTGTTGTTAATCTACTCAGTGATCATGTAAGAAAGACTTAATGAGAATGTCCTGTGGGTCCAGAATGATGCCGGCATTCTGGGAGGTTTTAACCAGATGGAAGACATAGCTCTGGCACTCAGCTGCATGTGTTCCAGCCTCTTTAACTGGACTGTAATCTTTTTGAAGACTGGCTGATCTTCCATTACTGTTTCCCTGTCCCACTCAGCTGGAACTTCTTAGACAAGGGGGGACCTGTCCTGGTCACTGACAGATCTGAGTGACTGGAACACATCTGCCTGGTGCCTATGGTAAGTAAATGAGGGACAACTGAAGGAACCTTACCAGTCCTTTGACACAAAAGGAATATAGGTTCCCAATTCCAGGGCCCACTGTCTGGAGTTAACAAATGTAAATGAATGAAAAAATTGTTGACAAAGGAATAAACGAATGACTGCCTTCTTAGGAAAAGGTGGGAAGACAATTAGGATAGGGTGACGTTTAAGTAAGTTAAGAAGAGGATTGGGGTATTGATTTCTCTGCAATGGAAGAGACAGAGATGCTTTTTTGAGCAAGGACAATATTTCTGAGGATGCTAAATGCTAAGTTTGACCAACATACAGAGCCACAAGGCAGTGGGACAGCTGCCATCTTGGCAGCTTTGTTAAGAGGCAAAAGACTTCGCTGACTGAGCTAAATTTTACCTGGCCAAAGGGAATTCCCTAACTTTACTATAAACCATGACAGCAGAAAAAGAGGCCTAGAAGCATTGGAAATTGGCCAAAAGAGAATGTCACGGAGACACCAGGATCTAACAATAGAAAACTAGGCAGCAGATTAGACAAAGTAGATGTGGAGAGGGAGACAAAGGAGGACATGAAGGACTAAGCAGTGACCGAAAGAAATTGCACAAGTACTGCCAGACATAAGGGACTCCCCTGCAGGGAGGGGGCATCCCAGCCAGCAGGAGATAATGAGCGAGGTTTTACTAAAGCATGCGGTGAAGCCTCAGTGTAGTCTCGCCTGGAACAAGCAGCAGAATTATTACGTAGTACACTGCTCCAAATTTCCAAGCAGGAAATGTTCTTAAAGTTCACTTGTAATTGACTGATAACTGAATATATTTTCCTTCAGAAATTATTTTAAGTTAAGTGAGGTACTTAGACCAAGTCACACAAGCCTATTTAATCTATGTGTACCTGAAGCTTAGCCTTCTATAGGTATTCTATTAATTTTCAGTTATCCCATATGATATGATCTGGTTATTCTGCTTAGGAAATTACCCCCAAAATTATGTGCTAAAAATAACAATTTTTATGTTGTTCATGGATCTGCAATTTGGAACAGAACTCTACAGAAACAGCTCATTTCTTATCCACTTGGCATCAAAAGGGATAAAGGGGACCCAATAACTGGGGCCTGAAATCTTCTCAAAGCTTGCTCACTCACATGTCTGGTGGTTGATACTGGATGTTAACTGGGCCCTTAGTTGGCAGTGTTGGCAAAAACACATACACTCAGCCTCTCTAAATGTTCTTGTCTTCCTCCCAAAATGATGGATGGGCTCCATGAGTAACTGTCATGCATGAGAGAAATGACACTAGGCCAAGAGAAAAATTAATTATATTCATTTTATGACCTAGCCTTGGAAGTCTTCTGGCAGGATTTCCATGGCATTCTACTGACTGAACCAATCACAAGCCCATTTAGGTTCAAAAGGTGGGACAACAGACTCTACCACTTGATATAGCAAGAGTCTAGAAGAACATGTGAAAGTGGATATATAGACAGACCCTAACTTTTAATTGTTCTAGTTATGATTTTTTGTGTTTACGATATTAGAAAGTAGGGACCAGCAGATGGCATAGTGGTTGCGTTGGATCTGGTGGCTTGAAACTCACACTGGGTGGTTTGCATGTATGCCCAAGATCCCAAGAGGATCAGCATGGTCATCCCCTCTGGGGGGGTAATTTCTCATTTTCCCTCTCATTGTCTTTGTCTCTCTCTCTCTCTCTCTGGCACACGCACAAAAAACCTCTAGAAAAAAAAGAAAAGAAAGTAAAGGAAGAGTATCTGGGCTTATGGTGGTTCAGCTTTGTATTTTTGACTTATGATGGATTTATTGGGGCTTAAGCTCATGTTAGGTGGAGGAACATTAGTAATTGCATGGCCATTTTGGGAGAGTACAATGTGCACAATACATGAATTACATCTAGGGAACATGCAATGTATTCCAACTTGAAAGACAATACAGTATAGTGAATAAAAAACTAGGACTCAAGCAAAACACCTATAGAATCCATTATGTACGTATTTGTGTAACATTGGGTAATTTGCTTAAGTGTACTATGCCTTAGTTTCCTACAGTACTACAGTGATTAAAAGTTCATTTAAAGACTATCTAGCTCCCTCAGTTTAGCTTTTATCGTTAACACCAGGAATACACCTCATCCAACTCTAGCTGTGATTCTACCTGGCTTCTGGGGGGATAACAGTGGCTCTATCACAGCAGAAAAGTATGTTAACAGTTCACATTATGCAATTCCTAATACCTGTCAGTTTCTATGATGAGCAAATTGACTAAAAAAATCCATGAGGTAGGTGCTAATATTATCTACATAAGAAAACCATGACTTAGGAAATGTACCCAAAGAGTCACTGGCAAGTGATAGGGGCAGAATTTGCCACCAGATCAATTTAATTATATCAAAGGAGTCTCAGTCCCTAGGTAACTGTGTGGAGCAGAGTCCTTTCCCCAACCCTGATTTATGGGTGAATGAAAAGTGAACAGTATTATGTCATTGGGATTCAGGGCCATTTATTCTAGATGTGAACCTACCCTGACTGGGTTACTAAAAAGAAGGAGAGAGCAACACCTGGGCATTACTAATTTACAGATTCTTTTAATAAATCAAGATGGGTCTCATTATTTGCATAAAACAGGCTAATTGTATAGAAGAAAAAATTCTTTTTTTTTTTTTGGAGAGGTTTTTGCTATAAGGCGTGTGCGCGCGCCAGACAGACAGAGAGAGACATCGACAGAAAGCGAGAAATCACCCTCCAGGGGGGATGGTCACGCTGCAATCCCTACTCCTCCATTCTCCTCTCAGGTACACGCACCTGGCGTGAGTTCTAAGCCACCAGGACCAGGACACGAACCACGGTCGACTACGTGGGAGTCCAGTGACATAGCCACTACGCTAACTGCTGGTTCCCAAGAAAATCATTCTTTAGGTCAATCCCTACGAGTCTCATTTATTTTCTAAACTAGAGGATAAATAGCCTTCAGCCCATGGGGAATAGGGCTGGGCATACTGACCTGGAATCTCTGACAGTGATAGGAACAGAATGCTTACAAATGAAGTTGCTGTCACCAGCTGAAGAATGCTTCTTCTGTGGTTTGACTGGTGTAAAATCTAATGGCTCCTAAGTTGTTTGTCTCTTTCATTTTGATTTTTTTTTCCTTTTAGTAAGGACTTCTTTTCTTTTTTTTTAAAGAATTATTTAATTTTATTTATTATTATTCTACTTATCATTTTAATTTACTACAGGGTACCTGCACTCACCAGAGAGAGACAGAGAGAGAAAGAAAGTGGAAAAGCAAGCTGCCAGGTCTGGGACTTGACTTTCAGTCGACCACATGGGAGTCCAGTGCCTTAATCTCCACAACATCTGCTGGCCCTAGGACTTTCTCTTTTGACTGTAGTGCCAAAGAGGCTGCAAGGCTGGTGTCTCTGGTTGCTGGTACACGTGTCTCCAGGCAGGTTTCCTGTATAATAGATTGTTAGTTCTATGATGGTAGGGACCTTGCCTGTCTTATTCTCCAAAGCATCCCTAGCATCTAGTCTAAGGTCTGGCACACAGTAGGTGTTCAACATTTATTGAATTCATGAAAAATTGAATGTGTGAATAAAAACTCAAGTAAAAGTCAGAGTGTATAAAGTAACTTGGGTTCTCTATGCCAGAGGCTTATATCACTCAAAGACCACACTAGGGAGGTACCCAGAATACTTACTGCAATACTATGGGTGCAGCAGCAAGTTAATAAATGTTTGCTGACTGAGTGATTGTGCTGCACCTGATCCATGGTAAGACATGGGAAGGTGTTGGATGGATAGCTTTCATGAGATGCTGTTTTGTATTTTACCTGCAAAGATGTCATAAATATGATCATCACAAAATGGATCGTGATTTTAGTAGTATGAGTCCTACAAAAGTCTCTGGCTGAGCAGACAGCCAGAGAGCACAACACACAACATTTGCTCCTAACAGAAATGGCTTAAATGTATAGAAGTAAAGAAAATCCAGAATCATCTTTTTAAAAATTTTCCCTTTATAGAAAAGCAATGTGTAGCTCTTTGTGTTCTTACAGTCACTGGGACAGAATTCAGAAAATATAGAAATCCTTCTATTAAGATAGGCAAAAGTGGGGCTGGCAGGTCATGTGGTGGTTAAAGGTGCTGGATTCCCACTTGGCCAACTGTTGTTCAAGTCCTGGACCTGGTGGCTTCCTTTCTCACTTTCCGTCTCTGTCTCTCTCTGGTCAAATTGGAAAATAATAATAATAACAATAAATAAAATTAAAGTAATTCTTAAAAAAAAAGATAAGCAAAAGCTGGGACTATCTTTCAGACTAGAGATATTTTTTCCCTGTACGTCAGATATAAAACTTCATTGTGATCTGAACAGAACATACTTGACATTATGTAAATTAAATTCGAAAGGGTTACGTATCTTTAATTAAAGGCATTTATAGAAATATGCCCCCAAAACTAAAGTTCACCACAGAGATAGAATGGACTGATTTTAGTTTGGAGAATTAGACTCCAATGAATTTAAATCTTTATTATATAATTTTCATATCAAAATCTTAATGTGCACTAAGTTTTATTGCAATACTTCTGGAAACTTCAAAATATACTACACGTTGGAATGCTATTTCTAGTTGAATTTCCGTCACGGGGCACCATTTAAACAAAAATTGATTTCATGAAAAATCATTACACATTCCTGTCTGAACTTGAAATTTCATTCACCCACCATCAAAGAAGAAAGCAGGATAGTCTTGAATCAGAGTTTTGTTTTTTTTTTCTTTTTCCAAGTTTCTTTATCAAGTTGCACATGTAGACTGAAAGCCCCCAAAGCAGGTGTTCTTTTATAATCCAAAGAATAAGACATATTTGAGAAAAGCTCTTTCGTAATTCCTCTGTGAACATACAAAGAAAAATTGCTAAGCTTCCATGCCAAATGTTAGGGATTTGGATTGAGTTTAAACAACAGCTTGTGCAAAATGTCATAGCTCCAGCTCTCTTACGCTGAAAAGGGTGGGTGCTGATGTAATAGCATGGCTTTGGACATCCTGAGCACAAGACTGCAATGGCAACCAACCAACTGCAAAGTTATGCTGTTGTTGGAGAAGAAAATCGCTTCTGCATGTTCAAAGTGACATGGGGAATAAAGCAATTACGTAAGTCACACTAAACCATAATATGAATATCTCCTGTCTTAAAAATACAAGAAGTCAAATAAGATTCTGGATTCAAACTACTTGGGGAATGTCTCCAATTCCTACTCTATTTTGAATGTGCCTCATTCTGGAGACTTCTAACAGATAAACCCTTTCTTGAATAACTGGAATTTACATTACAATTTATCAATTCACGCATGTATGTGCTTTACATTAAGCTGAAAATTCACACAAGTTCTTTAATGCTTGCTTCAGACTGTAAGCATACAAAATTTCTTTTAGGATAATCTCATATAACAACCAACATTCTTCATCTTAGTACTACTTGCTTATCTCTTTTGAGTGGATAAAGTTCCCTTTGTAAATAGCTATAGTCTTACTTCTACAACCCATGGTTTTAACTTACACAACTTGTGTTAATGCTATGGATTTTCCTCTTAACCCTATATAACCAGGTTAAGAATTTCTCAATCCAAATAACATAAAACTGTTTAAGGCTCACAAGGAAGAAAATAAAAGAAGTTATAGTTTAGTAGCTGTACGGACATATCAACCCCTTTCCACACAGAATTTAGAGAATACTGTGAAATTCACACATTCAAAGAATAAAATCAGATGTGGTGAAACAGAATCTGAAAATGGGATTATGGATTTTATCCACTACAGTTCTGTGACCTTTGGCATCATAGCTTACCTATCATTCAATTCTGGGTAGACAGAATGCAAGAGAACCTTGAGAACCTGGATGGGAAAAATATTATATCTTTCATTTTGCTAACCTCAAACTGAAAATTGGTATTTCCTTCAACTAAAATGTAGGCCACAAACCACAGCACCTGTGAAATTGTTGCCAAGAGAAATCACAGCTATTTCCACAGCACATTTGTAGATATCTCAAGATATTTTTTACACTCACCACTATTCAAATTATGGTAGTTATTATACCTGCTACCAGTTTATGTTAGTTAATCCTGCATTATCAACAAAGCACATAACATAATTTTTAAAAATTTGGTTAATGTGTTTCAGTAAAAGTAGTATCCTTTGTAACCCTGCATACTTTATTTCATACGTTTTAAAATATCATTCTGAGAAGAGTCTATAGGCTTTACTAGACCGCCAGAAAGGTCTATGGCACTAAAAAGGTTAAGAATCCCCGAAACCATATACAAAGCACTTAGTAATACAACAGCCAGGTTTCTAGACTAAATCATTCATTGCAGCATCTTCTGAAGCAGAAGCAAACTTGACCTTGGAGCCAACACAGTCTCGTTGCTGTAAATGGATGATTCTGATGAGAGTAATTTTTGTCTTATTTTGCCGTAAGAGAAGAGCTGTAGTTCCAGAGCATCTCTCTCTCATAGCATAGGTTCTTTCCTTCTAACGATAAACTTTATCACTGACATTCTCCATCAACACTGAATTGCTCTCTTATATCTCATACTGCTGAAACCGACTTTACTTTGTAAGGAGCTGAATACAATCATTTTATGACTTCATTTTAACATGATAGAGAGAACACCGAAAAAGCTTTTTCTACCTGGAAAAACTATAATAACCATTCCATATTTTGAGCAAAGGAGGTAAACATCAATATATATTCCATCAAAGGTAATGCTTTTAAATAACAGTGCTACTGGTCCAATCATGCTCAACTGAAGTGTTACATATCAAGTAACACTATTTCTGGCAGTGTTATAAACATGGCTTTGAGGTCATTATAATTAGGAGATCAATTAAATGACGAGATGCTGTCTCAGTAGATGTGCCTTGAACGTATGCACATTAGACTTTTCACAAATTCTCCATGGAGGTTCTGACCAAAAATAGACAAGACCAACGCCAGCAAGTTAAATGAAGGTTCACTCACTGAAAGCTATTGAGAGATTATTGATATACTTACTTACTCACTTACCATTGAAGCTAAATACTGTCTCAATTCTCACCTCCAAAAACAAAATAAATGCTAACTATTAGTCTTCTGAAATTAGTAACATAAAAACTCAAAACAATATATTCTTGCATTAAACTGAGAGAGAACTCACGTACTACAAATATGTAGTCTGTAGTTTTCATATATATGTATGTGTGTATATGTATATATGTATACACATAGAAAAAAGTTTTTTTTCTATTCTTTAAAATATTAGCTATATTACATGTAGTGCTCTAACACTTGCCTTCTTAGTTGTTGTTAAATTTCTAGGCTATGGAAACCTGGTTATAAATCTAGGCTTCAATTAATTCAGCACCAGAGGCTTTCTTTGAATTACAAGCTACAAAACAATCCAACTTGTGTGCAATGAAAGAAAATCCTAAACTTCAGATGGAAATGAACTACCACTATCCAAATCAAACAAATTGTAGTATGTAGTGTTATAGGAATAAAGAGATTTTAGAAAGCCCCTTATTAACTAGTTATCAAATTATTCATTCACAATCTGGAGCAAATTCTTAGTGATTGTATCTGTGAGTTAAAGTAGGTGTTATATCAATGATACCTTTAGTTTCAGGCTATCATTTTCTTCTCTAAGTAATTACTCCAAATAAAAAACATAAAAAACAGTTTTGTTTGGATACTAAAGATCATCCAATGTCATTTTCTTCATAGCTGAATTTTCAGGGGAGGACATTGAAAACGTGTACTTCACTCTAATACCCAAAAAGCAACTGCAGGCACACACATAAAAGCTTCCACCCCAACTTCCTTGGCATAGTCCAGACTATTTTCATCTAAACAGGAAGCTGTTGATAGTTTTCCCTAGTATTTTCAGAATGCCAAAGGCCTATTTATAAGAAAAATCCCAACTTTTGTTTCAAAGTATAATGCTGTTTCCCCATTGCTCCTATTGTTGCTAATTCTGACTGCTGCAAACAAGATAGAAACCAAACTGCAAACTACTCTAGGCTGATTCAGAAAGAGAAATAGTAAAAAGGAAAAGTTAGCAATACACTGCAAGGCTATGCTTAAGTTTTTAAACCCAAAACAATGCTGAGGGAGGATTCCTGAGGGAGAGTATTTGTCTCAGGCTGCAGAATCAGTCTCTAAATAATGTTATGTTAGCAAGTGTTGAGCAAGAAAGGCGATTATACTTTAACCTACTTCACAGAACATTAATCCAGATTTAACCAAATTCCAGAGACTCTGCACAAAACTCACCACTAGAAGCTGCTGCACATTTCCCCCCTGGAACAGCAATAATTGCTCATGAAGACAAACTTGAAGGAGGTAAGAGAGGGGAAAACCATGAAGAGCTGTGAAAACATCTCACTGCTGTACAGAAAGCAAACCAATTACCTCACACCGAAGACGGGCAAGATTTAACAGTCCATGCTCTGCAGCCCTGGGGACAGCAGCGGCGGGAATAAGAACAGCAGCAGCAACACCGTCCAGCATCCACCAGATTCCCACAAGCCTTTGACTGTGTGGACTCAGCCACAGACTCTGCCTCTAGCTGACGTCAAAGTCCCTGTCACATGGCCAGATGAAAGCCAAGAGAGCATTGGTTGTCGTAGCAACCACAGACCAGCTCTGAAATTATTTCAATAGGTCATCTGTCACTGTGGTGTGTGTGTCTGTGTGTGTGTGTGTGAAAGAGAGTGAGTACACACACACACACACCCATCACGGACAGCTCCCTGACAACCTCAGCCTCCGAAGTTGTGACTCACGGGTGCCTACAACTTTGCTCTTTAAGGCTTGGGTGCTTTTTCTTTAGAGTTACTTGCAGGAAAATATATGCCACTCTGAAGTTCCCACTGGTCTCACTAACACAGTTTGAAGTATATGTCTCTCTCCTCGGAAAATAAAAGTAAAGAAACTGAAAAACTCCAGAGGTAGTTATTTTTAGTGAATTAAATTTATTTATAAGCAAATGAATAAAAGCAGAAACTCAAGAGGAGTTGAAAGAAAATCATGCTGGTGATGAAAAGAAAAACAAGAAACACAGCATGGGTGGGTGGTGGTGCAGAGTCAGATGGAAGAGCCTACGACACTGAATAGGATGTGAAAACCAGGTGAGACGAATGCAGGGTTCCTGCACTGTAAAATGGCTATGCAAGGGACCAGCAGATGACATAGCAGTTACATCACTGAACCACATGGCCAGCTGTGGTTCGAATCTCAGACCTGAGGGTTTGGGATTGAAAAAATCACACCAGGCATATGTGTCTGTGTGTGTGTATGTCTAAAATCCTGGGAGGAGAAGGGATTGCAGAGTGGTCATCCCTCTTGGGGGGTGGGGTTCTCACTTTACCTTTCACTGTGGCTATGTCTCTCCGGGGAGCACATGCACCCTACGGCAAAAACTTCTAAAAAATAAAATAAAGTCTATGCAAAAATGATGGCCCAGAGTTTCAATATACTTCTACTTTAAAATATCTTGTGAGAATGGGACCAGCAGGTGGCATGGTGGTTAAAGGCACTGGATTTCTACATGGCCAACCACGGTTTGAATCTCAGACTTGGTGGCTTGCTTGCTTTTTTTTTTTTTTTTTTTTTTTTTTTTTTTGGATGTTTTTTTCTTTGGGGGGCGGGC
>NW_006201399.1:324778-328388 GCF_000334495.1 Tupaia belangeri chinensis | reverse complement strand
GCAGTACCGGTGAGCGACTACTAGGGAGTCCAGCTACATAGCCATTAGGCTAACTGCTGGTTAGCGTAATGGCTTGCTTTCTTACCTTCCCTTTTTCTCTATCTCTGTCTCTCTCTGGTCAAATTAAAGAAATAATAATAACAACTTGAATTAAATAAAAATTTTAAAAAATATCTTGTGAGTAAGCTGAAAACTTTGCTTTGGGATTATCCTGCAGGTCCCAAATCCTCCCCTCCTAAACCCCCTCATCCACACCCCTTGGTAAGTCTCAACACTGAGTAAACATGTTAGTATCCCACAAAGGCAAAGCACAATTAAAGCCAACAGCTTCAGAATGAAAAGATACCCATATATGTTTTCTAAGTTTAGCTTCATTTTATCTAAGACTGCACCAGCTTACTTTAAACTCTACACACATGCCTACTTACTAGTTAATTTTCCTTCTTAATTAACAGGAACCCAATTGAAGAAAATTACATGAAACCCACGAGAAGGTACTCCAAAATAAACATTTAGAAAATGTATACCCATTCAAAAGATAAAAGGGTTGAAAATCAAGAGAGAAGACATTGTTCTCTACAAAGTCTAAGGACCCTTACATGTGAGGGTTACCTAGATTTGGATGGTAGTTTAAAAAAGTAAAGAGGCTCCGGAGCACTACAAAATATAAACAGAGGCTAAGGTAGCTTTGGATCACTGTTAAAGAAGAAAATTTCTTCAGGAGAGTCAGAATTTGCTTATTTGATAATAAAATTATTATTAAAACTAAAACTGTTCACCCAGTTCGGCCATGGCATCTTCCTATTCCACCTTCTCCTTCATTTTCCTTTACTTCTACCCCAGCCTCAACTGAGACAAAAAATAGATTTTTATTTTAAAATATATTTTCCTGATGCTATTAGCTATAGCACTGCAAAAGTAAAATAAGACTATAAACAACTCTTCCCTCTTAATCTCAGATTAAAGGCAGTTGGGAATGCACCCATTTGAACAGGCACAGTTGAATCCAATGGCTGTCTAAATGCATCAGTATATCTCGCAGGGCGCAGATTTCAGCACCAGACACAATTTGCAATGTACCCCAGTTATAGTTCTGGTTTTCTGTTCAGAAATACACATCACAGTAATGGGGGACTGGGAAGAGGGCAGAGAAAACATACTACTCTATACCTTCAGGGCTCTAAATTCTCTAAGTTGCTTGATTTAACTTCTATCTGGCTCCAAGTCTATGGCTGCCTGATGAACTCTTCCTCCTCTTTATGCAGCTTTAACATCTAAGAGATGCTGAAACTGCAACACCAGACTTTGTCGACAGGTGATATCTTTTGAATCAAGAAGTTCTCGGTTCTAAAAATTCCTCATATTTAGAACTTTAAATCAATTAATTTGAAAATTAGTAAAAACTACCACATTTTCATTTGTAATTTTCTATCATTTTAAAAGCTAAGTATACTTTACTATATATATTGATTTAGGCTTAAACTCATTGTAAGTTAAAATAATCAGTAGATTGAACTTCAAAATGAAATGTGAGGGACCAGCAGTCAGTGTAATGGCTATGTCGCTGGACTCCCATGTAGCTGACCACGGTTCGAGTCCCAGACCCGGTGGCTTAAACTCACGCCGGGCGCCCGTACCCAAGACCCTGAGAGGAGAATGGAGGAAAAGGGATTACGGTATGGCCATCCCCCCCCGGGGGGTGATTTCTTGCTTTCTGATTCTCTGTCTCTTTCTGTGTCTCCGGCAAGTGCATGTGTCCTACAGCAAAAACCTCTTTAGGAAAAAAAGAATATATGAACAGTTTACAAATAAAGGATGAAACCAATAGTCACCAAAGACACAAGGAAAGGAGAGAAATTGCCATATGAGAATAAGAAACAACTTCCAGATTATAAGCATACTTTAACTTTGGAATGGTGACCTAAATTTCTTAACCATGCTTCTTTCTAGGAGGAAAAATAAAGATAATGTTAAGGATCAGTATGCCCACTTATAGTCGTTTAAAATAGTAAAATCGAGCTGAAGTCTATGGAGTCTGGGAATTCCAGAAGAATTTTAAAATTTTATTTTATTTTTTTAAGAGAGATTTTTGCAATAGGGTGTGTGTGCTCCCTGGAGAAACAGAAAGTCAAAAGGCGAGAAATCATCACCCCTCAGGACCAGCAGTTGGCGTAATGGTTGTCACTCTACTCCCATATAGTCCACCGCGGTTCAAGTTCCAGACCAGGTGGCTTAAACTCATGCTGGGCGCATGTGCGTGCATGCCCAAAATCCTGAGAGGAGAATGGAGGAGAAGGGATTGTGGCATGGCTATCCCCCTGGGGGTTGATTTCTTGCTTTCTGTCTCTCTGTCTTTCTGGCGAGCACACACGCTATAGCAAAAACCTCTCCAAAAAAAGAAAAAGAAAAAGAAATCACCACCCCTTCCTAGAGGGGTTGGTCATACTGCAATCCTTTTTCCTCCATTCTCCTCTTAGGATCTTGGCCACACACACACATGTACTGGCATGAGTTTTAAGCCACCAGGTCTAGGACTTGAACTGCAGCCGAGTACGTGGGAGTTCAGCAACGTAACCATTCATTTTGATGATCATTTCTAAAATTTATTTTGTACCAGCCTGAACATGACTCAAATTTGGGATACAATGGCTTCAATTCCCAATTGCTTTTCTCTTGCTCTGCTTCAATTATATATTGTTCTCGTATAAAGTTTTCTTAGCATCACCAATCACCACATAACAGTAGTACAATAGAACATACACTCAGTGCTCCCTTTTGCTAAAGATGTAATCAAATGTTAAAATTGCAGAAGATATAAAAGAACATATTTGCTTTCTACAAATTGGGCCATTTAGAATTGTGGGCGTTGGTCACTGAAAATGTGAAAATGTTATATGTTGAAAACTCTTAAGGGGAGAACCCCATTAAGGATATAATCATAATTCTTCAGAGAGACTGCTTTACCTATCAGAAACTTTAAAAAAAATAGGGACATTTATATGTTTATTTTTATTTAGATATTTTATGTATTTCTTCTCCATTAACAAGAGGAAAAAGTTTATTTCAAAAGGTAAGATTAATGTTAAATGTAAAATCTGAAATCATTAGAGTTTGCTGCACTGTTTGTTTACCCCATAGATTATTACTTTTAGATAATGACAAGCATGCATTTATCTATAAGTCACTAATTTGTTGCCAGTTTGCCAAGAGGCCTCGTTACTTGCATCTGATTGGGGGATGTTGACCAGAATTTTAAGAGCTGCAGCAGAACAGTGAAACCAACTCAACGCTGTGGGGATATTGTGCTCACCAAGGATACAATGGAGCTCATGCAAGTGTTGCAGAGAGCTAGGAGGGAGAGGGCCCAAGAAAGATAATCACTCAAGTACACATTCATTTAAAAGCAGTTGATAAGAATGAACTTCTAAAGATTCTCACAGGGCTGGACCTATGGCCCTGGGAATTGGATACCACATGGTTGACTGCGCTTTGAATCCCAAACCTGGTGACTTGAAAACATGCCTGGGTCTTTTGGCCGAAACAATCATCTTCCAGTAATTCACCAAAATGGCGAACACAAAGGGAACGAGACGAGGGCCCCAATCAACGT
>NW_006201399.1:269964-320699 GCF_000334495.1 Tupaia belangeri chinensis | reverse complement strand
AAAAATTGCCCTCCTAGGAACCAGCAGGTGGTGTGGTGGTTAAGGCTCTGGACACACATACATGGCTGACCACTGTTCTAGTCCCTGGACCTGGCAGGTTGCTTTCTTACCTTCCCTTTTTCTCTATCTCTGTCTCTCTCTGGTCAAATTAAAGAAATAATAATAACAACTTGAATTAAATAAAAATTTTAAAAAATATCTTGTGAGTAAGCTGAAAACTTTGCTTTGGGATTATCCTGCAGGTCCCAAATCCTCCCCTCCTAAACCCCCTCATCCACACCCCTTGGTAAGTCTCAACACTGAGTAAACATGTTAGTATCCCACAAAGGCAAAGCACAATTAAAGCCAACAGCTTCAGAATGAAAAGATACCCATATATGTTTTCTAAGTTTAGCTTCATTTTATCTAAGACTGCACCAGCTTACTTTAAACTCTACACACATGCCTACTTACTAGTTAATTTTCCTTCTTAATTAACAGGAACCCAATTGAAGAAAATTACATGAAACCCACGAGAAGGTACTCCAAAATAAACATTTAGAAAATGTATACCCATTCAAAAGATAAAAGGGTTGAAAATCAAGAGAGAAGACATTGTTCTCTACAAAGTCTAAGGACCCTTACATGTGAGGGTTACCTAGATTTGGATGGTAGTTTAAAAAAGTAAAGAGGCTCCGGAGCACTACAAAATATAAACAGAGGCTAAGGTAGCTTTGGATCACTGTTAAAGAAGAAAATTTCTTCAGGAGAGTCAGAATTTGCTTATTTGATAATAAAATTATTATTAAAACTAAAACTGTTCACCCAGTTCGGCCATGGCATCTTCCTATTCCACCTTCTCCTTCATTTTCCTTTACTTCTACCCCAGCCTCAACTGAGACAAAAAATAGATTTTTATTTTAAAATATATTTTCCTGATGCTATTAGCTATAGCACTGCAAAAGTAAAATAAGACTATAAACAACTCTTCCCTCTTAATCTCAGATTAAAGGCAGTTGGGAATGCACCCATTTGAACAGGCACAGTTGAATCCAATGGCTGTCTAAATGCATCAGTATATCTCGCAGGGCGCAGATTTCAGCACCAGACACAATTTGCAATGTACCCCAGTTATAGTTCTGGTTTTCTGTTCAGAAATACACATCACAGTAATGGGGGACTGGGAAGAGGGCAGAGAAAACATACTACTCTATACCTTCAGGGCTCTAAATTCTCTAAGTTGCTTGATTTAACTTCTATCTGGCTCCAAGTCTATGGCTGCCTGATGAACTCTTCCTCCTCTTTATGCAGCTTTAACATCTAAGAGATGCTGAAACTGCAACACCAGACTTTGTCGACAGGTGATATCTTTTGAATCAAGAAGTTCTCGGTTCTAAAAATTCCTCATATTTAGAACTTTAAATCAATTAATTTGAAAATTAGTAAAAACTACCACATTTTCATTTGTAATTTTCTATCATTTTAAAAGCTAAGTATACTTTACTATATATATTGATTTAGGCTTAAACTCATTGTAAGTTAAAATAATCAGTAGATTGAACTTCAAAATGAAATGTGAGGGACCAGCAGTCAGTGTAATGGCTATGTCGCTGGACTCCCATGTAGCTGACCACGGTTCGAGTCCCAGACCCGGTGGCTTAAACTCACGCCGGGCGCCCGTACCCAAGACCCTGAGAGGAGAATGGAGGAAAAGGGATTACGGTATGGCCATCCCCCCTCGGGGGTGATTTCTTGCTTTCTGTCTCTCTATGTCTGTCTGTCTTTCTGGCAAGCGCACGTGCCGTATAGCAAAAAAAAAAGAAAAAAGAAAAAAAGAAAACTCTAAAAAAAAAAAATGAAATGCAGTACATGTAGCCCTTTATTCTGTACTATGCAACTAATCTGCCATCACTCAATCCCCTTTGCTATCTGGCCTTAGAGACTCCTCTTACAGTCAGGGAAACTACTGGTCTCCTGTAGAGCTGAAAGCGTGATGCAATCTCTTTGGAGCTCAGGTTTCACCAGTTTGGCTAATTAATCCAAATGTAGATGAAGATATCATAAGAAATACACATGGGGACGATCAGATGGCATAGCATTTGTTGCTGGACTCCCACATGGCTGACTGCAATTCTATTCCTGGACCCAGTGGCTTGAAAATCATGCCGAGTGTGTGTGCATGTGTACCCAAGATTCTGGGAGCAGAATGGAGAAGGTATTGTGGCATGGCCATTTCCCAAGAGGGGAGATTTCTCACTTTCTCTCTCACTGTCTTTGTCTCTATCTTTCTCTCCCTCCCCCCCCCCCCAAGAGTGCACACACCCTAGAGCACAAACCTCTGGAAAAAAAAAAAGATACACATATGGGCCTAATCCAATCACAGTCTATCATGTTGAAGAGAATATGTGTCATTTTATCTTCTAAATGACAGGTATTCTTTAAGGTGAAATGATTCACCAAATTTAAAAATACCTATTTGAAAATAGTTCTGCATCATATTTTTCACTTGCTATAAGAATGTCAAGGCTGCCTATTATTAGGTTGACCACTTTCCCTGAAATAACTGGTAAATACCACAAAACAAGCAGCTGTCTTAACATTAGTGGAAGCTAATGTTAAGCTTATTTGGGGCTACCAAGTTCAAATTTTATCTCTTAGAGTGGGACCTTGGACAAGTTACTCAAGTCCTCTGAGCCATAGGTTGTTGTGAGGATTGTAAAGTTTTTATATAACATTCTGACACCCTGAAAAGGGTACATGGCTCAATGTGTATGCCATTTTTTGTTTATCGGTCTTAATCTAAAAAGTCTATGAAGGAAAAGAGAGAATCTTGTTCATCTCTACAGCCCTATAGTTAGCACAGAAACATAATAACAGCTCCATAAATGTTGAATGACTCAACTATTGGGAAATAAGTGGTGAATGACAGAAAGAAACAGTTACTTTTTCCTCCTACTAACAGAGTCGAATCTCTTCCCATCCCTACTCCCAAATCCAAAAAAAAAGAAGATGAAGAAAAACAAAAAATAAGAATGTTGAGTTATTGCAAAATTTTCTAGCAAAGATGGAGCCAAGTAAATCTAAATCATCCTTAGTAAATCATAAATATGTATTATGAGTTTATATAAGTTATACACCAATGTATTTTATGGCTATTGTTGTTAATGTTGCATAATCTTTTACATTAACTGACATTGTGTACCTACTCTATGTAGAACATTGCTCTAGGTGTATATGAATATTAAATCATTTACTATAAACAGTAAACAGTACCTTACCTGAAGCAGGTACTATTCTTTCCTACATCTCAAACCTGAAGAAACTGAAGCATAGAAGGATTAAGTAATTGCCTACTTAGTTCATGGCAGAGCCAAGATTTATATGTAGGAAACCTAACTCCATAGATTTTTGGAAATAATTTATATTTGACATATTTTCAGAAAGAACTGAGTGATTTCCTGTTTATTTTACACTTTAAGATTGTTTTTATATCTAATTTTTTTGTGAGTGTCAAGGGCCAAGTTATCTTTTCTGCATCTGGGAACTCTAGAGATCTTAATGTAGCTTTGGCCTAAGAAGTAATATGGCAAGAAAAAAATCTAATTAGGAAGACTTGAATAAAGGAAAAGGGGCAAAATAAAAATATTCAGAATAAAACCATTCCCAAATTATTATAGTCTTACATGAAGCAAACATTTAGATTGCACAGGCTTGGGTGATTTCTGTTTTCTACTATAATGAAGTAACATGTATTTAAACCAATACTCTCACTAAGATAACAGTAATAGCTAGATTATTTTAAAAGTTGTTGGAAGATTTTGCAGAGTATCAAAAGCAGCAGTAATTTTAAGTACCAGGATCTCAGATAAAAGAAAACTATTTCGAGTGTCTTAGTCCATTTGGGCTACTGTCATAAAATACCA
The DNA here is from genome assembly GCF_000334495.1 of Tupaia belangeri chinensis. Taxonomy (NCBI): domain Eukaryota; kingdom Metazoa; phylum Chordata; class Mammalia; order Scandentia; family Tupaiidae; genus Tupaia; species Tupaia belangeri. The sequence continues at coordinate 316,797 of NW_006201399.1, read as the reverse complement.
TGAATTGGGTAACTTATAAACAATAAAAATTTAATTTCCACAGTTTTGGAGGCTGGAAAGTGTAAGATCAAAGTGCCAGAAAATTCAGTGCCTGGTGAGGGCCCATTTCCTAGGTTGGCAGCTGGCATTTGTTGTTGTTGTTAAGTTCATTTATTTATTTCTTCCATGAATGAGAGAGACACAGAGAAGGAGAGACAGAGAAACAGTAACCTCAACAGGATCCAGCCTTCCACCAGTCCTGGATTATAGGCACACATGTTCTCAGCATACTCAGGAAAGTCTCTGCACTTGCACTGGGAACTTTAATGAGTGGAATTTCCTCTCAGAGCATTGCATTTGCCCTCACGTCACCAAAGATGGCACTTTCTAACTATGTCCTCACTTAGAGGAAGAGGTAAAATAGCTCATTGGGGCTTCTTTTACCAGAATATGAATTCCATTCATGAAGGCTCCATCTTCATGACCTAAACATCTTCGAAAGACCCGCCTCCTAATACCATCACCTTGGTGGTTAGGATTGCAACATAGGACTTCTAGGAGACACAAACATTTTGTCCATAGCACTGAGGTAACTCCAACTTTTTTTGCATTATCTACCACTTTCCACCTTTAATTATTGGATGATTCTTAATTGGCATTCTTGACATTCTCAGAAGGTAAAAACACAAAGACCAGAGCACAAATCTTCAAGAGTATTCAGGACTCGAGGGACTAAGATTATTGTTAAATATATATATCACAGAGATCCCAACATTCTGGACTGTTTTCTGCTTGAGGTATTTGCCAATCAAAGGGCAGGAAGTAAAGCATAAAAATGCAACAAAGAAACTAAAAACATAAAGGCAGATTTCAGCAGTCTTGCAGTACTAAAGAGACAAAAGTTAGAACTCAAGGTCCTCCAAGTAGTTGGAGCCTGATAAACAGCTCAGATTTCCTCAGGACTCATAACTGAAAGTTTAAGTCCTAGAAGTAGTAAAAAACAGAAAACGGATGAGCCCTCACAAAAGCCAGACCCATCCTAAAATCAGCACAATCCCTAATTGGATCAAGATAATGTGCACCTATTCTAACTAACTTTCAGGGAAAATTAATCCTCTCTAAAGATGACATCATCTAGAGCCTCTAATTTTTTTCATGTGCTGTTTTCACACCACAATTCCCTCTCTTCCATTTCTTCATTCTGCTGGAATTTTGAACCACATGCACACATACCCAGTCTATTTTTCAAGCCACTAGGACCAGGATTTTAAACTGCTATTGGTTTTGTGGGATCCAATTCCCTTACCTCTTAGGCTACAGGACCAGGCCTATATAAGGTTCTTGATATGACAAAATTACGGAAATAAAAAACAAATTGGTGGTTGGGTTGTCAGGCATTAGGAAGTGGGTAGCGAAGTATCTGTAGTTGTAAAAGAGCAACATGAGGGATCCATGTGGAGATGGAAATGTCTCTGCATTTTTATTTCATCAGTGTCAACATCCTGGGGGTGATGTATTATAGTTTTGAAAGATGTTACCTTTGGGGGAAAGTAATTAAGGGTACACAGATGATCTCTATACAAGCACTCCTCACTTATTGACAGAGTTCCATTCCTATGACTAGGTTGTTAAGAAATTGGTTGATAAGTGAGGAGCTCAAAGGTGGATGTCTTCCAGTTTGTTGTGGCATCATAGCGTATGTCTTTTTCCATAGATATCACATGACACCACACTAGAATAATGTACTTCTATCCATACAAAAACTATACATTGGATAAGCTCCATACGTTATAAGGTATACCACAACACAATAATACAAATCCAGTATGATCGACCTTTTTTCATTCTGAATACTAGTATGGGTACACAATAAAGTACTGATGTAAAGTGAAATGTAGTCTTGAGTGATTGAAAACACTTCATGTAGAGAATACTACTGACTATGGGAATAATACAAAGACTGAGAAAGGGAATACTCAAGACTCATACAGACAAAAAAAAGCGGATTCCATGCTAGAGAACTCATTCTAAGTCCTAGCAGTCATTAAACCGGCAGGTTGTTTAGTGAGGAGTGGCTGTATTATTTCTTAAAACTGCATGTAAATGTATACCTATTACAAGATAAAGTTTTCATTAGAATTTTAAAAAATGAGGGCGACATAAGACATTTTCAGTCAAAAATCAAGAGAGTTAGTCCCAACAAAATTACACTAAATTTCTAAAGAATTGTTTAGGCAGAAGAAAAATTATCCTAGATGGAAATGGAAACAGACATGCAAAAAGGGCAAATAAATAGATAAATCTAAATGAACATAAATTTTAAAAATTTTGTGAATCCGTTTTATAAGATTTAAAATAAATGTACATTTAAAATATAAAATAACATTAACATAAATTTAAGAGAGGATGGATAGAATTAAAGTGTTCTAAGATTCTGCATTCTTGTAAAAGTACCAATACTGGGCTCTAATAAGGTAAGGGTATACAATGTAATTCTTGGAATGTCTACTAAAAGATTAAAAAATAAGGGACTAACAGATGGCATAATGGCTATGTCACTGGACTCCCATGTAGTCGGCCACTATTCAAGTCCCGGACCTGGTGGCTTAAACTCACGCCAGGTGCGTGTGTGTGCTTGCCCAAGGTCCCAAGAGGAGAATGGAGGAGAAGGGATTGTGGCATGACTATTCCCCCAGGGAGTGATTTCTTGCTTTCTGTCTCTCTGTCTTTCTGGTGAGTGCATGTGCCCTATAGCAAAAACCTCTCAAAAAAAATTTTTTTTAAATATGTAGCTAATAAGCTGATAGGGCAGGAAAATAATTTTAAAAATCACTTGATTCCCAAAAGAAGGAAGATAGAAGAAAAAGAAAGCAATAGGATGATAAAATAAAAAGATTAAATATTTCATCTCAAACATATCAATAATTACCATAATATATAAATACACCAATAAAAAGACAATGAGCAGGCTGTATTAATAGGAAAATTCTAACTCTTTTATGCACACAAAATACACATTTTAAAATTAAGGGCACAGAAAGGCAAAAAATAAAAAGATAGAAAAGTATATGTTATACAAATTCTACCAAACAAATGTTGATGCAATAATATTACCATCAAGAATTAGTACTGCGATAGTAATATAAGTAAGAAATACTACCAGAAATATAGAAGAGCACTTTATAATTTACCTTTCAAAATATGCATGTACCTAACAAAATAGCATCAAGATAAACAGAAAAAGTCAGTCATATTGTTGATTTAATAAATCTTTTTCAGTAACTTACAGAATAAGCAGCAAAAAAGGGAGAGATATAGAGACCTTAATGATGAAATTAAACTACCTGGCCTGATTAACATGAAGAACGCTGACATATTTAAAGTGCTGAAAGTAGGCTGCCAACCAAGAATCTTATATCCAGCAAAACTGTCTTTCAAAAGTGAAGGCAAAAGAAAGAAATTCCTCAATAAATACAGAAAAAGTAGGGACCAGCAAATGGCGTAATGGTTACATTGCGGGACTCCCATGTAATTGATCATGGTTAGAGGTCCAGATCCAGCAGCTTAAAACTCACGCCAGGTGCATGTGTGTGTGTGCCCAAAATCCTGAGAGGAGATGGGAGGAAAAGAGATTGTGGCATGGCCATCCCCCTCCCTGGGGGTGGGGGTGGGGTGGTGATTTCTTGCCTTCTGTCTCTCTATTTCTCTGGTGAGCACACACACCCTGTAGCAAAAACCTCTCTAAAACAAAAAACAAAAAAAAAAGAAAGATTACATTGATAGTAGACCTACCACACACACACACACACACACACACACACACACAAACACACAAACACTAATGGAAATTCTTTGTGCTGAAAGTAAGCAACCTCAAATGGTAATCTGTATGATTTTAAAAAATTAAGGATGCCAGAAAAGATAATTATAGAATTATAACAGACATCATAAGTGTATATTTTTTCCTTTCTTCTCATTATAAAAGCAATTGCATTAAACAATATGTATATATGTATGTATTTGGGTAGTTAAAACAAGTAGAACTCTAAAATATTCGACAATAATAGCACAAAGGGGCCAGCAGATAGCATAATGGCTACATTGCTGGACTCCCACGTAGTCGACTGCGGTTCCGTCCCAGATCCAGTGGCTTAAACTCACGTCAGGCATATATGTGTGCATGCCCAAGATCCCGAGAGGAGAATGAAGGAGAAGGGATTGTGGCATGGCCATCCCCCCGGGGGGTTATTTCTTGCTTTCTGTGTCTCTGTCACTCTCCATCTTTCTGGTGAGTGCACGTGCCCTATAGCAAAAACCTCTCAAAAATAAATAAATAATAGCACAAAGGAAAAGGATAGGAGCAAAGTTGTGTAAGAGTAAAGAAATAACACCACAGAGCAGTTCGAATCTGCAGGGACAAATGAAGAGAACCAGAAATGGTGCATAAACTGAGACACAGACAAATTAAATAATTTGTCTAGAGTCACAAAGCCCAAGAATTCTGACACTCACTCAACACCTTGTTAACAGGTTTTCTTATCTGGTTTTTCTATTTCCAGTAGAAATTGAAAAATAAAATAAAATAAAGTCAAGGTGCTCATGAAAGCAAAACTAATAGCTGAAGGACACATAAAATCTATAAAACCTCCTAAACCATCATCACCAGTGGTCATAAAGCTTGAGAGCACAGATGCTAAAACAACAGAAAAGTGCTTTTTTTGATTCTGAGTCAATGAAAATATTTAAGGTATGAAGTTTCTACCTTGGGTAGATGAGAAAAGAAGAACATAGTAAAACTAATGATAATAAAAGGAAGGAAATAATAAAGGGAGAAAATAACAATTAAATAGGAAACAATGAGCAACAGAGAAAGCCAGAAGTTGGACAAATTAATGAAACTAATAAATGAAATTAATGAAACTGGAGAAATGCTCAAGAAAAAAAGAGGTCTCAAATTACCAATATCTGTAATAAAAAGGGGACATCATTACAGAGTCTACAGATGTTAAGAGATAACAGATTTCATAGGCTCTTAGACTAGAAGATAACCTGAGTGGTCATCCAGTCCCATATTCCTCGCAGTGGAGCAATCCATCCCACACTATACCGGAGAGACAGCAATCACCTGCTACTTGAACCTCTGCTGTAAAATGGCAGGTCACCCAGTTGTGAGAATGTTCTATTACAAAGCTCTCCCTTACGATGTGTCAAATGTTCATTCCCTGTATCACATTCACGTTTTTTTCTTTGATGCTACAAAGATTAAATTGAATCCTCTGTTCATATGACTGTCCTTCAGACATCTAAAGGAGCTTCTATACGTCTGTGGCAGCCACTGCTAATTTCCCCGATACCCATTTTTTCTTTTCTCCACAGAAATAGAACCTTCAGCTTGGAACCAGCTGTCAGGAATAAAGCGATTTCCCAGCTAGCTTTGTAATTGTGTGGCTTTGTGATTAAAGACAGGCCAATAGGATGTAAATAACATATCATGTGGTAGCTTCCAGAATTTTCCTTAAAAGCAAATGAGAAAATTTGTCTAAGCCATCTGTTTCTTTTCTTCTTCATTTTCTTTACCCTCCTGCTCCTTGGGAATGTGGAACTGATAAGTCAACACTGGACCATGAAAAAGTGGACTCTATATCCTAGAGAGAGGAGAGCTGTGAGCCTGGATTACTGAAGACTTCATGGAAAAGAGCTGCTATTCTAGGCCTACATTGCTTTTCTTTGGACTTTTAGATAAGAAAGTTCTACTTTAATGCCCAATTATGGTATGTCAAATCTATTTCTAACTGTTAGAGTGTCTATCACACACACACAAAAAGTTGGAAACTGTGCAGGTAAAATATCACATGTTAAATCATCTGTGGAAATTTTATGAAATTCCTAGGAATCCTTCAAGAAAAAAATAGAATATAATAAATAGCATTACAGAAAAAATACTGGAAAACTGCTCTTCATTTCTCCAAGTAATTAAATGACTAATGTTTAATTAATATTTGATAATATTTATGCAAAGACTCTTTAAAGTCTTCCAGGACACTGAGGAATCACATAGATTGATTGACAGGAAAAGGGAAATAAAAAAGAGACACCAGAATCACTTAAGGAATAAAAATGACCTCTCTTTTCACCCTGCCTTCCTTTTTACAGATTGAATATGAGGAATACATTATTTTGTCAGAGCAAATTTCTCACATAAAACAAATGATTTTGCTTTGTAGGAAAGTGGTCTACAAATAGCCTCTGTATATTTAATTTCCCATACAAAAGAAAAGCTGCAGAGTACGATTTTTTCCATCAGCAACATCTAGTATAATTAAAACAAATGTTATAATAGGATCTTTATTTTTACTCTTCTTTTTGGGGCAAAGATTTTTTAGAACCAACTCTCTCTTTGCTGTCAGATTAACAGCACTGTGCATTTATAAATCTGATTTCTACAAATCTTCATGAATTCTAGTCCTCTAACTTCCAAAGAATCAGGGAGTAGGCCTGAAATGAGTTACTAGTCTAGATGCTTTCCTTGGGATGCCTTTTGAGAGTACAGTTCTTACACATAAAAACAGAAAAGTGATCCTAAAATTGATCTCCAGCCCAAAGTCATACATTTTGCTGAGTTTTTGTGCCAAGTGTTGGCATCAAGTATTCTTGCTGTGATATAACGAAACAAGTGTTAATTCTGGAGCCAGTCACACTCAAATGTAAAAGTGGTCCACCCAAAAACAACTTTTTTCTCTGCGTGACTTTTGACAACTCATTTAACCTCAGGAACCTTGTTTATTATCTGTAAAACGAAAATACTAATAGCTGCCGGGCAGGATAGTTATGAGTGAAGCTCAAATTTACTAGCATATCTGGGATGGTTAGAGTGACTAATCGCCATCACGTAGGAAGAATAATCAAGAAATGTGCTAGTTTGGTTCTAGTTTACCCTAAGTTCATGCTTTCTAAAAAAACCAATTGATGTGAAATTTATTATTTTTTTGTTTTCAATTTATTCCTTACAAATTATAATAGTTTTTAATATCAGGAGAACTATAAATTTATATCTATATTTTTATGGATGGTATTTCTACTTTATAGCATTTAATGGCAACTAAGCCACAGCATAGGATCTTATTTAGCCTATTAAATTATAAATTCCTTATAAAAGAGGGAAAACAGGACATTATTAGCTTGTTGATATTAGCTTCTCTTCTAAAAAAACATTTTTAAAGAAGCATTAAAAATGATTTATTACAACTTTTTATAAAGCCATTTGAATAAGTGAGGCAGCTATCAATATTCCAATAGTCGGCGCACTGATTTCAGTTATTCTGTTTGGGCAAGTGACAGGCATATTAAAGCTCTCTGGTACTGATCACTTCCCTCCATATTTCTATGTCTGAATCCCAGAACCTGTGAATATGTTACTTTAAATGTCAAAAGGCAATTAAGATTGCCAATTAGCTGGTCTTAAAATAGAGAGATAATCCTGGAATATCCAATGATCCTGATAGAATTACAAGAGTCTTTAAAGTGGAAGAGGGAGGTAGCAATGTGGTAGCATGTGATTTTGGCCCAATGCTGCTGGCTTTGAGGATGGAGGAAGGGGCCATGAGCCAAGGATGTGGGGAGCCAAGGATGTGGGCAGCCTCTAGAAGCTGGAAAAGAAAAAAATAGAGCCTCTCCTAGAGTCTGCAGAAATAAAGTCCTGCCTCCTAGAGCCAATGAGACCCATTTCAGCCATCTGACCTCTAGACCTGTAAGATATCACATTTATGTTATTTCAAGTCACCAAACTTGTGGTAATTTGTTATAGCAATAGGAAATTAATACGGGCAACAAAAGTATGCTGACATGTTATTTGTGAGACTTTACAGAATAAGTAAAGATAAGTTCAGGCTCAATGAGCTAATAAGGAAGAGAAGGGGTGAGAATAATACCCAGGAAGGAACAGCAAAGTCCTATGGGGCCTCGAGGGAGAGAGATGTCCCTTCCAGTTGGAAGTAAACTCACAAATGAGAAATTTACTGTAGAATCTTCACAGTAGACCTCTCATAGTAGGCAAAGAGTTTCCTCTTGGCCGTTGGCCTTTCCATTAAGCCCCCTGATTCTAGAATTTCTATTTAGCAAAGAACTTAAATTGTAGTAACAATATTTTCAAGAACTGGCCTCAGTGTGGTTCAGGTCAGCGAACACAATATATGGCAAGAGAGAAAAGAAGCCAGGGATTTTCCTGCTCTCCGTCATCTACAATTAAAATCTAAGCCAGCATTGCAGGAAAGGGTTTGTTCTCAGAATGGAATGGAATGGTTAATATCCAACGTTATCTTGGGGGTATGTTCTGTTAAATCAGCCTTGAGGACATGCTAATTTATTTTATTTATAGGGAGCCACGAAAAATTTTGTTTGTTCTACATGCAAAATGAGATGTTAAATTATTGAGTTTTCTATAACATAAAGTTGTCAATATTCTCTGAGGTTGGCTATAATATATCCAACTTTCAGAGAAATGAGAGCCCTGACAGTCTGAATCACTTGTCCCAGGACTAGAAGGAAATCAAAAAGGAATTTCTAGAGTAACAGCACTGAATGTTGAGTCTCTTCTCTAAGCAATTTTTAAAAAGAGCTTTTTGCTATAGGCACGTGTGCTTGCTGGAGAGACAAGAGAGACAGAAAGCAAGAAATCACCCCTCAGGGAGATGGCCACACTGCAATCCTTCCTTCTTCATTCTCCTCTCAGGATCTTAGGTAGGCATGCACATACATCCACCCAGCATGAGTTTCAAGCTAGGACTCAAACTGCAGTCAACCATGTGGGAGTCCAGTGCCTTAACCACCACGCCACCCTCTCCAAATAAGTTTTATAATGAATTTCACCATGAAATTATCAACTGTCAGTAAAGAGAAATAAAATGAAAAGCCAAAAGCCAATAAGGAGGTACTCTCAACAAGAGAATCATAAAGTCAAAGTGAGAGAAAAATTTTGGACCCAGGAAGGCTATCCACTTGGGAATGAGTAACAGTGGAAACTTCTAAAGAGAGGGGGGGACTTGGAATCAGATTTCTACCAGCATAAGTTCCCAATTATAGTCTCTGAACTCCCCAGGGCCTCTCTGAAAGGGGCTGAAATTTATATCCTCACAAAATGAGCACATGGATGTTTATAGCAGCTTTATTCATAATTTCCAAAACTCGAAAGCACCCAAGATGTTTTTCAGTAGGTGAATGGAAAACTGTGGTATATTTACACAATGGAATATTATTCAGCATTAAAAAGGAATAAACTATCAAGCCATGGAAAGACATGGAGGAATCAGATGCCTATCACTAAGTGAAAGAACTTTAAAAGGCTACATAATGATTACAGCTATAAGACATCCTGGAAAAGGCAAAATTAGGAAGACAATAAAAAGATCAGTGATGTGCCAGCCAGTGACGTAGTAGTTAAGGCAGCTGGATCCCACATGGCCAACTATGTGGTTCAAGTCCTAGGCCTGATGGTTTGAGGAACACACCAGGTATGTGTGCGTGTGTGGCCAAAATCCTGCAAGGAGAATGGAAGAGAAGGGACTGAGGCATAAAAATCCTCCCTGAAGAGCACTCTCTCTCTGGAGAGCACATGTGCTCTACATAAAAACTAAGAAAAAATAGAGAAAGTGAAAAAGATAAAAAAAGAAAAAAGGAGCGGTTGTCAGGGGCTAGCAGGGAGACTAGGTAAAGCAGGTTGACTAGGTAGAGCAGAGGAGATTTTATGGCAGTGAAACTACTACCTGATACCAGAGGATAGCAGAATTTGCACTCCAAAATATACCATTTTGATATAGCATTATTTTGAGCTAAATTACTTGAAAAAGAGCATGCAAGAAGAGTATTCTAATCTTCCCCCTTTCTTCCTGAAAACAAGAGATAAAAACTCCTATTTGAAAGATGTTCTTCCTGTACCAGGAGAAAAGAAACATTCTTCTCTGGGGAGTGATAGCTGGGAGAATTCTGTACAGAGCTTGTTAAAATAATTCTTATCTTCCTTTAGCCTCCCTACATAATTTAGTTACTTCTCCACATTTGCCTGTTTAATCCAATATAGAGGCATTAGGTTTTGTCACTTCTTTGGGTCTTCATTTTCTCATGAGGGCTCTTGTGCCATGTAAAACTTGCTAAATTTATATGCTGTTCTCCTGTCGATCTAGTCAAAAAACCCTAGGAGGCAGATATAAAATTGTGCCTCCCCTACATTATGGGAGGCACAGTTATGGTGGGCACCTGTCATTACACATTTGTCCAAACCCACAGAAAGCACAATGCCAAGAGTGAACCCTAATGTAAACTATAGACTTTGGGTAACTGTGGTAATATAGGTTCATTGACTGTAGTAAATGCACCACTGATAATAGGGAGGGGAGTATGCATGTGTGGAAGAGAAATCTGTGTATTCTTAATTTTGCTGTAAACCTGAAACTGCTCTTAAAAAAACAAAATCGGTCTTTTTAAAATATCAGCATATACCCTGACCTCTTCATGGCTTGCTCTTCAGAAAGTCTTTATCCATTCAAAACCAGAAGATACATCACACAACTCCCAGAAGCCATTTAGGACACCCCTGCTTCTTTCTGCACTGCCGGCTGCTCCAATTCATTGGTCAAACCCAAACTGAGCCCTTCTGATAAGCATTCATGTGCCAGAATAGAAGCCCCTTGTTCTTCCTCCTGGGAAGGTGCTCTGCAAGGCTAACGAAATCAGTGTTTCCCCTCCTGGTTGGCATAGCAAGTAGAAAAGCCTCAGGAAGTCTGGGAAACAGATAAAGCACTGATTAAGATGCCATCCTCTTCACAGTTAATTGGCAGATCATTTAAAGAGTTCATGCCTTAGAATTTGTTCTTTCCGGATTGTCATTTCATTTTTCTGCCACCCACATAAAGAGAAAGTCTCTTTTGCTTGTCCTCGCAGTTCCCAAGCCTAATAATAATCACAGTTTCAGCCTCTTGCCTCGGGTTTCTGACACCATAAAAAACACCGGAGCACAGAAATAAATTGTAGCTATGCTGGTTTTTGCTTCTTTAGCCAAGCAGCGAAAGGGACAGAATTGATAGAAAGATGCGTTTTACTGTCCGGCTGCCAAGAAGCTTTGCCGACAATGAAGATTTGAGAATAATAACCCCAAAGAGAGAAGTTCAGAGTGTCCCATTCATTGCCCTGCAGCCTGAAAGATGCATTGTTTCTGACAGGTCAGGTGGAAGACCCCTCCCGTGAATGCAGCATTCTGAGGAAATGCTAAGCTTTTTTTTTTAAATCCTCTGACACCAAAAATTTCAAACATGATTGGGTTCTCAAGAAGCAATACTATATCTTCACAGGTGTGGGATAATCAGACATCTGAGAACAGCACTTTATCCAGAAACAGCTGCAGAAAGGACAAAGATAAAATTGGTCCATTTTAAATCTGTGGGGTGGACGCTGTAGTTTAACGTTGGCATCCTGAGCACTGCTGGGGGTTGTGAAATTGAGTTTTCCAGCTGCTCAAAAGAGGAAGCCCTGGTGGGAGGACTTGGCCTTGGGAAGTGTTTGGACTTAGAAATACATTCTTTAAAATGTCAACATTTAAAAATAATAAAACATTATGAAGTGAAATACTCAAAAATAAAACTTCTACCCATTCCATTATCATGTGTAAGCCCTTTCCTCCATTTTTAAAATGTTCTCTTTAAATCTTTAATTTGACAAAGAAAAAAATGAACATAGTTACAATAATAATATTTAGACAGTGATTTTTCTTGGCTTGTTTTGCTCTTGGCACTGTGCTGAGTTCTTTATTTGAATGAGCTCATCTGATCTTCACAAGAACCCCATGAGGTAAGTATCATTACTACAGACATCGGAAAACTGATCTTAGGTGGCATGAGATAGTTTGGGCAAGAGTTGGCACTTAAATCCAGAACTTTGAGAATCCAAAGGCTTTCCCTTTCGCTTTTTATTCAATGTGAGCTAATAAATATCGGGTCATTGGAAAAGTAATGACATGTTTTTCCATGCAAAAATGTTCCATGACTTTTCTGACAACCCAATAAACTGTACTCACCATTTACCCTTTTCATATTCTTTTCAACTGCTACCAAAATTCTAATGAACCTTGCTAAACTGAACCATTTTCTGATTGCTGCAGAAGCTCATTGCTTGGAGTTGCCCTATTTATAAAAGGCAATTTATAAATATTATTATGCATTACTTTTTTTCTTTCACATATTTCCTTGGGAGTAATCCTAAAGAAGGTGATTACTAAGTCATAGATAGGAAAATTGTTATGCTGGTTGACAGAGTTTCTCTTCGGGCTTTAAAATGAACTGTAACTGTTTTTATTGCCACAAAATCGAATATACTATTTCTCCACAGGCTTGTTTACACATATGCAGCATTTGTCTTTATTTATCTATGGCTCTTAGTTTAATAAGTGTTAAATCCCTTGAAATCATTTGGGTTTTTATTTCTTGAACACTAGAGAAGTTACACTTTTTTTTTTAATATATACATATCCCTTGTATTTTCTTGTCTATAAATTGTATTCATGACTGCTGCTCCTGAGATGCAGATCTCCATCCTTCACTACAATTGTTGGAGGCAGAGCCTTCCAACAACCAAAAGTGGAGAGCTACACATTTGTTGAGCCCTTCTAGGTGCTAGCCCTCCACTGTGTATGTGGGATTCAGAGATGACTGTGATACCATGGCAGTCCTTAAAGTACTTCCAATCTATGGAGAAGAAATGGCAGATAAACTAATGAATAGTATAAAAGACAGATTAGGACTGGTGTTATCCAAAGATTCAAGCAAAGAACTTTTCAAGTTTAAGACTGGCTCCTCTGTGCACGAGAGTGGAATTGTCTCTTAGAGCTCATAGTAGATTTATGAAGTGGGAGAGAAAAAAAAAAAAACAATAACTTTGGCATCCCACTCATAAATCCCATTTCTCCCAGCCTCCTGTTTTAAACCCCTTTATTGACATAACTAACATTGTTTCTGTTTTCCTAATTATACCTTTATTAATATAATTAGTCAAAAAAGGAATGAGAAAGGTCTTTCTGATGATCAGAATTATATTCAACTTAAACAAAGCCCATAAACTGTAGCCAAATTGATGGGACCAGCAGTTAGCATAATGGCTATGTCGCTGGACTCCAATGTTGTCAACTGCGGTTCACGTCCCGGACCTGGTGACTTAAACTCACGCTGGGCGCGTGTGCATGCGTGCCCATGATCCCGAGAGGAGAATGGAGGAGAAGGGATTGCGGCATGGCCATCCTCCCTGGGGGGTGATTTCTCGCTTTCTGTCTGTCTCTCTCTGTCTGTCTGGTGAGCACACCCGCCCTATAGCAAAAACCTCTCCAAAAAAAAATGTAGCCAAATAGTTTTCCAAGATTAATTAGGATATGAAAATATCCTTTGATATTTTTTATTTAGGTAGATTTCAAAAGTTTTCCAATGACAAACATATGCCAGAATAATGATGATGGCAAGTAGTTACAGTTTTAAGAAAGATAAAAAATATAGTAAGCATGTAGAATATAAATTTCTCTTCTCCCCCTCTCCAATTTTAGCCTAGCCATAAAATTTTCAACTTTAATAAAGAAGAAATGTCTTAAAACTATCTGAAAAAGTAGGTCCTAGAACCTCTGTTTAAAAAGGCTTCGATTCTAGCATTATTCATAATTGCTAGGATTTGGAATTAAGCCAAACGTCTAAGAATAGATGAGTAGATTGAAAAAATATGACACATACACATCACGGAATACTACTCAGCCATAAAAATAAATGAGAGACCCTGACATCTGATACAAAGTAGACAAATATGGAAGATTTAATGTTAAGTGAAGCAACTCAGACTATGAAAGATAGGCATTGTATGTATTAAATGTCTGCACTCATAGCAGAAACAGAGAGACTGGAAGGTATAATAGCAGTGAGGGCAACTGCAGATACTAGAGACAGTATAGGAGGGGCTAATTAATAGGTGGTGGGAGAGAGGCGATCGGGGGAAAAAAAGAAAAAACAAACAAAACATTTAATAACACAAAAATGAAAAGTTAATAACACAAAAATGATAATGTATATGGTAATGTCTCTTAACTTGACTAATGTGCACTATATTCATGCTGGGAAAACCATGTCGTACACTGTAAAGATGTACAGTGATTAAATGTAAATGAATAAATTAAGTTGATTAACAGAAAAAAAGCTGAAATTCTAAGAGGCACCAACATGAAAGACAAGAAGGATCCTTCAATGTGCTTCCTTCAAGTCTAAGTTTCTATTTATAATGCCTCCCCACTGGTGAACACCGGCCAACTAACAGCCTGAATTTGGGCTGCCTTAGAATCACACAGAGTTCTTTAGAACATGGTGGGGTGGTTACTATTGTTTATTTTACTGGATAGCTATATATTTGTTGAGCCCCGCTAGGTGCTAGCCCTAGGAAGGAGGGAGATAAACAGGGTGTTATCATGCTGCAACCTATTCCCCTTATCCTCAGCCTTCTAGCCAGACCTAATCCCTGGCACATGTGTACAGGTTGATCTGGGATCCAAACCATGGTTTTCCATGTGGCTCCAGCATTGCAGAGCAGTCCCCTTCTCCTTGGACCACTGCAGCTGGGCCTGAGACAAAGGCTATTTTTATATGATCTTTGCATGTCTTTAACCAAACAAAAAATGTAAAAAACATCAGTCTCTAGGCTTATGTATGTCAATGGAAAGGAAAAATCATTTCTGGAAAGAGAGAAGTCAATGGACAATAATAGGTCTGATAGGTTCTTGAAATACTACAAAATTCAAGATTATACTCAGAATGTGCTGTTCTTTAAATGAGGCTTAAGATCAGAATAAAGCAAATCCCTAGAAAATTCATAGCATTCACTGAGTATGGGTGGAGGGTGACAACTACCCAGTGGCAGCATCACTGAAGCAATTATATAGGGGAGCACCAATAGAGTTAACTGAGGAGGAAATTCTGGAAAGATCCCTCACTTTGCCTTCCAAAGTCCCAGGAAAAAAACTGAAAGTACTAGCTTATTTATTGATCTACATGGAGGCAGTTTGCTCGCAAATTCTAATTTCTTTTGGACCAACATCAAAAGGAAACAATGCAAACCTTGCAATTACTCTTCATGAAATGTCATTTACTTGTCATGAAACTTTTATATCCAGTCAATTGTTTCTTTGTCTGACCTGAAAGAATAAGGAAAGGAGGAAAAACAAAACAAAACAAAACAAAACCCTGTAAGTAGATTACAGAACCTATGTTCTATTTTGTCATCTTGCCCATTCCCAGCCTTTATATAAAAGCTAGAATATGTTATTATTACTGGCAGTATTTGTTACTGATCAGCGCCAACCTTCCTATTTAGTAAGCTCTTTCCGTTTCCACTGGCTTTTTGTACCACGCTCCTGATGAGGCCCAAAAATGTGTTCATGAACATTGTGATTGCTACTCTCACACCCTGGCAACAGCTATTAGAATTACAAATAAAACCATGATACTGGAGTACAAATACATATAGTCCCTACCGTCCCTTAATAATCCCACTGTAGATCTAGCCTCATTACTTCATATAGATCCTTAAACTGTATTTATTTATTCACTATTTATTTAATTAGTTTTGCCGAGCCATTGCTTCTGCCACATTTTGGGACAAGTTCAATCAATTTACTGTTGTTCTTGTGAATTTTGTTTGGCTCAACAATAAGATGAGCTAAAAGGGCAAAGAACTGAGTGATCACTATTTGTCCAGCACTGTGGAAGTGTTTTTCACGAACTCTTTTACTTAATCTTGAAAAGAACACTAGAGTGAAGAAGGATTGTTTCTACTTTGTGGATGATAAAACTGAAGATAATCAAATTGATCAAAGTGGCAAAGTAGAATAAAGTGAGCTCAAGATTTGAACTTAGTTCTGTTTGACTGGAAATTCTATGCTCTTTTAAGTGCCCCACCCTATGGTAGTCAGACTGGGCAAAAGTCATCATTCACTCTGTGCAGACCAACAAATGACACAAGATACTAAAGAGAAATCTGGATGTTATCATCAACCAGAGTTACTATATGGTAGACTATGCTTCTGCAACATGATGGGGAATCTTTTCCATGAGACAATTATATAGGCATTATTTAATTTTCTTCTCCTTTCTTTGGGAAGTGTCCCAGTGTGGACACCTTCAAAACTGACCCAACTTACAGAACTTGATAGGTATGTTCTGCCCTGCGGTGATTTCTCTAGACCAAGAGGTCACCAAGGTCTTCAAATGGTACTTCTCAAATAGCAAGCATCTATTGCCATCCTCTAAGCATAAGGTTGGGTCTCACATGAATTTAGCACATAATAAGGAAATTCCTCCCCTTCAGAATGCAGAGTGCAACATGCCAGAGGATCTTGAAGAAGAGTTCATTGTCTAGTGGACTTGTCCTTGAGCATCTTCTAGTCTAGTTCACCCACACATGAAGTAGCCGAAAGACTTAGGGAAGTGTGAGAAAACCTACAAGAACAGAAGGGTGCAGCCCCAACTCAAGAGTTCTTGAGCAATCAAATTAGAGTTGGGCCACAATATTCGGTGTTTTCTGGATGGGAAAATTTGTTTTATATGCTGTAGTGATTGATATACAGTGAATGAATGTAAAATAAATAAATTTTTAAATTAATCAAAAATAAAATCAGAAATGAACAAGGAGATGTTACAAATGAATTTTTTAAAAATAATAAAAGCAAAATATTAAAAAAGAATGCATGAGGTCACCATCCCTACAGTGGCTCAACAACTACAAGTGGTTCTGCACTGGATAGAAATTTTGCTGGGTCTTCAAGCTAATTCAGACTCCCAGCAGTCTCTGTGTCTAAATGGCAGGATATCCAGTGCAGTCACTAACTATTCTATCTGCAGTTTTTACTTATATTAAACGATAGTAGTCAGGGTCAGACAGTGGTATAGTGTAACATTAACTGGGCCTATATTGGAAGGTCTTGAGTTATCATCCTGGGGCTTTCCTATACAGACTGGGTACACCTAACTGGTCTATGATCCAGGTTAGTGAAGGCTGGGGGAGATCAGAGCTTGAAGACCCTATGGCGTGACAGTGTATTATATGTGTATTTATCTCTCATGGAATAAACAAACAGATAAACTTTTAAAAGATAGTAATCGTACTCTGAGTTTCCTCAACTCACTCTAAGTTTCCTTGACTTAGAGCAGTGATCTACAAACTGCAACCTTTTTCTGTACAGGCCAGTATAGTAAATACTTATACATGCATATAGTAAATGCTCTATAGGTCACACCATCCCTCTCATAAGTGCTCAGCTCTACCATTGTAGCATAAGAGCAGCATTGACAACACATAAGTGAATGCATGTGGCTATGTTCCAATAAAACTTTATTTGGAAACAAACCAGAAGACAGGCTGGATTTGGCCCACAGGCCATAGTTTACTGACTTAGAAGATTTATATGGTAAGGCCAAAAGCTATCACCTGAAGCCTATCTCCTATATGGCTTTTGTTTCCAGAATCAAAGCTCCATGAAGATGCTTGGAGGACAGAAGAAAGCTTTGGGTGTTTGGAAGGTAGAGAAAAGTATTGAGTCACAGAAATAAAATATTCCCAAGATTCATGGGATTCCATAAGTAGCTGGGACCATACTACTAATACTGAAGACACCTGGGAAAACAGCAAGACTTCAGAGAAGAAAAACTTCATGGTTCCCCCTGAGAAGACCTGACCCTGGTAGCAGGATTTCTGTCTTTGGTAAATAAGTTTCATATCAGAATGGATCATATTAGCAAAGAACTACTTTGGGATATTATAGGGACTTAGGCAATGACTATCTCAGCTAAGTCGCTTTGCCATACCCTGTTTCGTTCTTCACAAGACTTTCAGGTTCTTATCATAAAGATGGAGTTGGAGGGCTGCAAAGAATCAAGATGACACAAAGTACAATGGAGTCACATTAGATTATATTTTTATTATTATGTATAGTGTAGAATTATCTGCTACATGCCCAGTAGGGCTTCTACTCTAGGTAGAACCTTACTCTTAATTCTTTCAAGGGAAAAAATAAAAGGAGATAGATAGGTGTAGGCGCTTTGGGCTTTGGATACATTACATGTTTTACTCTAAGGTAAAATCACAAAGCAAGATGGTTCAGTAGTATAATTTTATTTTAACCATATTTACTATTTATAAAAATGCTAATTGGCAAGCAAATGTCTCACAGCCTAAATTAGGAAGATCTTGTTTAACATTTGAGCAGGTATCAGGGTACCCATATTAGAGGGTGTTATAATCACCTTGCCTCAGCTTTAAAATCACTCTTGGACATTGAGTGATTTAGAGTCATTGCTAAAACATTCATAGAAAAAATTAATAACAGATCATTTATTTACTCTTTTAGAGCATCAGTAACCATCACGAAATAGATCAGAACTGAGGTCACTATCCTATTAGTGTATTAGTTTTCTGGGGCTGCTGTAAAGATGTTGGCTTAAAACAACATTTATTCTGTCACAGTTCTGGAGACTGGAAGACCAAAATCAGTATTTCTGGGCCAAAGTTAAGGTGTTGGCAGGTCTGAGTCCCCTCCAAAAACTCTAGGGGAGAATCTGTTCCTCACCACTTATAACTTCTGCTAGCTGACAGTATTCCCTGACTTACGGCTATGTGACTACAGTCTTTTCCTCTGTGTCCCCTTCCCTTCTCCTCTCATGTCCATGTCAAACACTCTGTCTTTCTCCTATAAGGACACTTGTGATTGTACCTTGGGTCACCTGCATAATCCAGGATAATTGACCCATCTCAAGATCCTTAATTTAGTCATATCAACAAAGAACCTTTATCCACATACAAAAATATTTACAGATTCCATGGATGATAACCTAACATCGTTGGGGTCCATTCTTAATCTACTTTATCCAAATCATCTAGTCCCTGAATGAACAGCAGGTAAGATTGTGACATTTGTTTCTAAAATAATGCTAATTTGTGATATCTCTCAATGCTTGGAGATTTCCCAAAAGTACAGATAGATATATATCCATAAATCTTGGCCCAATTTGCACAGCCTCAGGGATGCATACCACATACTGTGAGAAAGGTCTGTCCTGGGATTGTGCAATGCTGTGATTCTAAGTATTGCATCAGAGGAAAACAGTTTTGTGTCTTAGACTAAAACACCCAGAGTTGTGTGGGGAAAGGAAGATTTTCTTTCAAATCAGTATCTATGACCAAGAATACTCACACTCCCAATCATATCTGCTTTCTCTTACTAATCCACTGTCAGCCATGGATTTTTTTTCTTTAATCCTTAAAAAAGTGCTTTTCTACCTCAACTGCCTCTTCTCCACAACTTGAGACTGTAAATTCCATAAAGCCCTCAAAATGGGCAATAGTTCATCTCCCAAAAGGAGAGATGTTGTGATTTTTATGGGTGCAGCATTGTGGTAGGTACTGGGAATATACTATGCAAGTGGAGGATACTTAAAATAAGGAGGTAATTCCTAAGCATGGCAATTGAGAATTTAAACACATCTCATCATTTCTACTCTGGTCCAAGCCCTGTTGGACCACGTTCCACTTTAATAATTGCAATGACTTAATAACTGTCACACTATAGTTCTCTATTTGGCACTTGGCCCCGTTCAGTCTATTGTCTCTAACACAGCCCAAACAATTCTGTTAAAACATAAGGCAGAGCATGTCATATCTTCTGCATGGATCCTCTAGGAACTTTCCATCTCACTCAGAATAAAAGTCAAAATCTTTCTCTTAAAAAAGAGTTTATTTAGGGACCAGCAGTTAGTGTAATGGCTATGCCGCTGGACTCCCATGTAGTCGACCACGGTTCGAGTCCCATGTCTGTCTCTATGTCTCTCTCTATCTTTCTGGTGAGCGCACATACCCTATAGCAAAAGCCTCTCCAAGAAAAAAAGAAAAAAAAAAGTTTATTTGTTCCAAGAGTGAGAGAGACAGAGAGACAGAGAGAATGAGAGAGAGAGAGAGACAGCACCTTGGCCATTGTCTTGATGTCATAATCCAGCATCAGCTTCAGACAGCCCTGGGTCTTGGGCACTCACTCTCAAGATATTCAGGGAGTTTTCCAGATGCAAACCTGGAACTTTTCTATGGTCAACCTCACAGAGCATTACTTTCTCTTTTTTTTTTTCTTTTTTCTCATATCAATCCTTACTCTCTAACTTACATATTAATTTTTGAAATGATCTGTTCTCCCCAGTTAGGGTGTAAATTTCATGAGAGCTGAGATTTTTACATTGACACATGACACATAGTAATTACACGTATTTATGGGGTACAATGTGATTTTTTTTTTTTTTGGAGAGGTTTTTGCTATAGGGCGTGTGTGCTCGCCAGACAGACAGAGAGAGACATAGAGACAGAAAGCGAGAAATCACCCCCCAGGGGGGATAGTCACGCTGCAATCCCTTCTCTTCCATTTTCCTCTCAGGATCTTGGGCACACACGCACACGCGCCCGGCGTGAGTTTTAAGCCACCCGGTCCGGGACATGAACCGTGGTCGACTACGTGGGAGTCCAGCGACATAGCCATTACACTAACTGCTGGTTCCCACAATGTGATGTTTTGATGCACGTATACATTGAGTAATAATCAAGTCACGGCAATTAGCATATTATCACCTGAAAATTTTGTCATTTCTTTATTGTGAGAAGGTTCAAAATCCTCTCTTCTAACTATTTAAAATATATATTGCATTGCTGTTATTTACAGTCACCCTACTATTAGAGTACCCTAACTTATTCCTCCAATCTAACTGAACATTGTGTGCACTGACCAACGCTCTCCGAAAAAAGCCTGGTTTTAAAATGGGCAAAACACCTAAACAGACATTTCTCCACAGAAAACTTCCAATTGGGCGATACGTATATGAAAAAATGCTCAACATCACTAACTGTCAGGGAAATACAAAACTACATCAAGCTATCACTTCATTACAGTTAGAATGGATATTGTCAAAAAGACGAAAGAAAATAATAAATGCCAGCCCAGCTTCCATGGTGTGTGCCACTAAGATGCTGTGCTCTGCAGGCTGGGGCCACATGGAGACCTGGCTCAATTCTTGGTCCAATCTAGAGACTGAGCATGATGGTCTGATCCTGTAATTCAGCGACCCAGGAGGCTGAGGTAGGAGGATCATGAATTTGAGGCTGGCCTGGGCAACAAAGAGAGAACCTATCTGAAAAAAGGGTCAAGTATGGTGGCACACATCTACTGTTGCAGCTAGAGTTGAAATATGATGACTGTAACACAATGAGACATTGTCTAAAAATATAACAAATGGGGGTGAGGACCTAGAGAAAGGGGAACTCATATATTGTTGGTAGGGATGTAAATTAGTACAGCCATTATGGAAAATAATATGACAGTTCCTCAAAAAATAAAATAGATCTACCATGTGATCCAGTAATCCAACTATTGAGTATAGCCAAAAGAAATTAAATTGGTATGTCATCTGTATCACAAAATTTATCACAGAACTATTTACATGAGCTGGGATTTTTGAGGTTTTTGTTCACTGTTCTATACACCTGCCTTATACTTAGTAGGTAATCACTGATACCTAGTACATAATAATACCTGTGGAATGAACAGATGAATGAATAGATGGTGTTGATGGGTGGGTTGATGGATGGGTAGAAGAGAAGATAAAATACTTAGTTTACCTCATTATGTGTTTTCTGGATCAATTAGACAATGAAAATGTCTTCTTCCTACCTTTTGACTCCATGATTTTTTATTTATTTATAATTTCTAAAGGATTTTGCCATTAGGCACATGTGCTTGACAGAGAGAGAGACAGACAGAGAGAGGAAAAGTGAGAAATCATCCCCCAAGGAAGACAGCCATGTTGCAACCCCTTCTCCACCATCCTCTTGGGATTTGGGCTATGCATGCACATGTATCCAGCATGATCTTCAAGCCACTGGGTCTGAAACTGCAGTCAGCCATATGGGGAGTCCAGTGCCTTAACCACCATGCCATCAGCTGGCTCCCTTCATGACAATTATACAGTGCTAATTTTTATTACCTTGAAAAGCTATTTTTTAGATAGAATAATTATCACAGAAAAAGTCAGCATACTTGGGTTACATTTTTCTCTAAAAGAAAAATGAATTACTCATCATAAGTTCAACAATACTTTCAATATTTTGACAGAAGATAACTTATGAGGAACTTAAAGGTAACTAGACTATGTATTACAAAATTTTATGGTCACTACCTTTCTTACTATACAATATTATAAAGATTCAACTATATTTTAAGTTGACTTTTTTTTTTTTGAGAGGTTTTTGCTATAGGGCATGTGCGCTTGCCAGAAAGACAAAGAGAGACAGAGAGACAGAAAGTGAGAAATCACCCCCCCCCAGGGGGGATGGCCATGCCACAATCCCTTCTCCTCCATTCTCCTTTTGAGACCTTGGGCACACACGCACACACGCCCGGCATGAGTTTAAGCCACCAGGTCTGGGACTCAAAGCGCGGTCAACTCTGTGGGAGTCTAGCAACAAAGCCATTATGCCAACTGCTGGTCCCCAGGAATCCACGACATTTTACTTTATTTATTTATTTTTTTTCTTTTTGAGTTTATTTACTATGTTGAATTTTGGAAGAGGTGTGTTAAAGTATACATTCTAAGATGACCTATTAATTTTTTATTTATATTTTTTATTAATATCCATACAATAAATCACTATGGCTCCACTATATTTAAAAGGTCTTGTTTTTATAAAATTAACCCACATGGATGACATCCCATAATATTTAGTTAATGCACTTCTGGCATTTACTACTTTGTTATAAAAGCTTTCCTTTAAATGATTCAGGGAATGATTCTCATCTGACCTGATCTCTGCCTCAGTGAGCACTCTTACCTAGGTTTTCCAAAAACATTTTTTTAATTAAACAGTTAATCTAATTGTTGAGAAGACATATTTCCTGGTACATTTTTCCAAGTGTGGCAAAGTTGGCATGAATTTAAAGCAATCCTTTACATTCAGAATTATTAAAACAATCTAGTGAATATCCTAACATGATACATTGACAATGCACACCCTTTCATACAACTAAACAGCAAACAGCTGAACTGCATCATCTGTTCTAATCCTCACTTCTTCCTTCAGCACCATTTTCTATTCCTATCACCTGTTTCTATTTCAACAATATTAGTGGATGAAGAAAGGCATTTGGCATTTTGTTGGTCACTATATTTTTTCAGGCATTATTTTTAACATTGTTAACAGCTTTGGGAAGAGCAAACATTTACCCAGTCACATGTGACTTTTTTTTGTTAATAAGTTAAGAAATCTCAAAAGAAGCTCGTAAACATTTGTCAATAAATTTGGCAAAATATTAAAGTACTGTTGAAGATTGCATGTGTTTAATCACTATGCGATGGAGGTGGGGAGGGGGGACAGAGAGGTTCGATTCATGTTCTGGATATTTAGTGGCTAAATTAATTGCTAATCAGGTGGATTCCTAATGCCATTGAACTTCTATTACAAGGTACAGTGGATTCTAGGGTGACATTCATCATCAAGAACAGTGAAGTTAATTCATATTTCAAATCATTTTCTTGAAAACATTATGGCAACTTGTTAGCTTGAATGAGATTGTCATCGTTTTCAGCCTCACATTGTTTGACAAAGAGCACATATCATAAGTCACAGAAATGCTGATTTTCTTATTTGGGGACTTTGTGGTAATTTGCATCATGAGTATTACCCTGATTTATGTTTTATTCCTTTGCAAAAAATGATTTTCAGTTGGTTGTCTTCTGTCAGAAGAAGGACGATAGTAAGATCCATAAATGCACTTCACTAAAGCCGAGTGAAGGGCAACATTAGTCAATGTGCTAAAAGTGAAGGAGCAGGCTGGGGGTCACTCTGACCCTCCAAAATGTGCAAAAGTTCCTCAATCCTAAAAGACCTCACTTGGACATATATGATGTGGGACTGTCCAATACACAAGTGATGCAATATGCCAATCCACATTTTCAATATTGGTATGCTTACTTACTTTCTTTCTCTTTTTTAAGGTTTTTGCCATAGAGCATGTATGCTTGCCAGAGAGAGACAGAGAAAGACAGTGAAAGGGAAAGTGAGAAATCCATGGAGGTGGGGAGGGGGGACAGAGAGGTTCGATTCATGTTCTGGATATTTAGTGGCTAAATTAATTGCTAATCAGGTGGATTCCTAATGCCATTGAACTTCTATTACAAGGTACAGTGGATTCTAGGGTGACATTCATCATCAAGAACAGTGAAGTTAATTCATATTTCAAATCATTTTCTTGAAAACATTATGGCAACTTGTTAGCTTGAATGAGATTGTCATCGTTTTCAGCCTCACATTGTTTGACAAAGAGCACATATCATAAGTCACAGAAATGCTGATTTTCTTATTTGGGGACTTTGTGGTAATTTGCATCATGAGTATTACCCTGATTTATGTTTTATTCCTTTGCAAAAAATGATTTTCAGTTGGTTGTCTTCTGTCAGAAGAAGGACGATAGTAAGATCCATAAATGCACTTCACTAAAGCCGAGTGAAGGGCAACATTAGTCAATGTGCTAAAAGTGAAGGAGCAGGCTGGGGGTCACTCTGACCCTCCAAAATGTGCAAAAGTTCCTCAATCCTAAAAGACCTCACTTGGACATATATGATGTGGGACTGTCCAATACACAAGTGATGCAATATGCCAATCCACATTTTCAATATTGGTATGCTTACTTACTTTCTTTCTCTTTTTTAAGGTTTTTGCCATAGAGCATGTATGCTTGCCAGAGAGAGACAGAGAAAGACAGTGAAAGGGAAAGTGAGAAATCCACCCCCCCCCAGAGGGAGAGGGCCACACCACAATTTCTTCTTCTTCATTTTCCTGGGATTTGGGGCAGACAGGCAGGCATGCCCAGTGTGATTTCCAAGCCAACAGGTCTGGGATTTGAACCACGGGTGACCACATGGGAGTCCAGAGCTGTAACCACCACGCTACCTCTTGGCCCCAGTTTAATTACTTTCTCTCTCTCTCTCTCTCTCTGTCTCTCTCTTTAAGAGGTTTTGCCTTAGGACATGTGCACTGGCCTGAGAGAGAGAGAGAGAGAGCGAGACAGACAGACACAGTGAGACAGAAAGTGAGAAATCACTCCCCCCGGGGTGGGGGAAAGCATGGCCATGCTGCAATCCCTTCTTCATTCTTCTGGGACTTGGGGCATGCATGCACACATACGTGGCATGATTTTCAAGTCACTGGGTGCAGGACTTAAACTGCTGTTGACTATGTGGGAGCCCAGAGATGTAACTACTATACTACCTGCTGTTCCGACGTAATTACTTTCTTATTCTTAGGAAAAAAATTATCTAAATAGTGTTCTTTGGCAAGCAATAGATTATTTGGTACCCTATATTTATAAGTCACTTGTCTAATGCAATGAGTACTACCTTTGGGGCTCAAGGTTAACTCAGCCAATTAGAAGGAAATTCCTTCTTTTACATTTGGGGATCAAATCAAAGCCATGCCAATGTAAGATATGATTATTACTTCTCAGGAAGATAAGATTATTACTTGTGCCATTTGGATTATTTTACCTTAAATCCATTACCTTGTGAGTACCCACACTCGCATTCCTTTCCAATGCCCTGGTGAATCAGAATCACCTGATAGTTGAAATTTATTGAAGGGTATTTAAAATTCTAAGTAGATTATCATTCCTCTCCCCAAATATATACACTTACATATATATATTTGGAATAAAAAAATGAAACCACAAAACAGATTTGTTTTCCCCTAGAAGATGTTTGTTGTTGTAGGCTTTTCTTAACCTTACACATAAACTTAAAGCTACTTAAGGTCCCTGAGAATCACCTCTATGAGTGCTCTACCTGTGCCCTCTGCATATTTGCTTCAGTACCTGGGACTCTCAGTAAAGGTGTTACTGACCTCATCTAAAATATTCTAGATCCTGAGGGTCAATCCATGGAGCAGTGTTTCCCTTCTCTCTCTTTTTTTTTTTTTTTTATTTTTTCAGAGAGATTTTTTCATAGGGCATGTGTGCTCACCAAAGAGACAGAAAGCAAGAAATCACCCCCCATGGCGAATAGCCATGCCACAGTCCTTTCTCCTCCATTCTTCTCTCTGGATCTTTGGCACGCAGGCACACGTGCCTGGTATGAGTTTTAATCCGCTGGGTCCTGGACTTGAACCATGGTGACTATGTGAGAGTCCAATGACGTAACCATTACACCATCTTCTGGTCCTGGGTTTTCCCTTCTCTTAATATGTCAAGCTAAGGTCACAGGAACCCTAGTCCTTATCAGGAAATCCAAATTTCCTGTGACCCCAGAGGCATCTGCTGCTGCTATTCTCACGAAGCAGCCATGATTCATAGAGCTTCTCTTTCTTTTATTAGTAACAATGGAAACATTTTCCTCATGTTTTGCCAGTACAGATAAAGCCTTCTTTAGCAAACCAAACCTGCCTCTGGGTTTTGCCCGGACTATGCCAGCAGCCTGATTCTGAAGAGAAGGGAACAGAGAGTGAGGAAAGAATATCTATAGTGGGGATTCTAGGTGCCAGGCTTTATGGTCTAGTCCACATTTGAGTATGTATTATAGCTCATTTCCAAGCATCCAATCCTCAATAACAAACGAATGCAAATCCCCCTTTCTCTGCCTTCTCCAGGGGAAAGAAGCAACCCTCTTTCTTCCTCTCTTTCTCTGTGTTCGTACACCTTGACTGCTGACAGCCTGATCCTTCTGCCAAAGATGAAAATTGAGACCTGTACATGCAACAGGACATTTGAAATTCTTTCTTCCCGATCAGAAATACATGGCATTTTGTTCTCTCCATATTGGCTTCTAAAATAATTGTTTTCATTGCTTCATGGTGCATAACAAGGTTTGACAATCAGAAATAACTTCGTTTATAATGACAGTAAAATGTTAGAATTTGTACATGGGTGACCAATTCTATTGAATTTATAGTCCTATTTACAGTGAAAATAAAATCTAACATAGTCCCAAAGAGCTCAGCTGCCTTAGGCAGTAATTGCCTCAAACCTGAAATATGAGAACTAGGTTATGTTTATTGTTTTAAGAAAACACCTGACTTCAGGGACCTACTCAATAATGGACAAGTTTTGGATTAATGAGGATATTTCCTCATACAAACAGTGAAAATTCCAGCATAAATATTATGGGTTCTGACCTCCAGCTTCCTCATGGAGCAGACGACTATGGTCTTGCCATCTTTGAGAAACTATGCACAGCCAGTAGTCTGACTAGATCAGTATTTACCTACTACACAACTCATTATTTATCTACCACGTCTCAAGTACCATGTCAGTCTTGGGTATGTCTTTCACAGTTATTTTTAGAAAAGTTGCTACCATGAAAGAAGCTCTAGGACACTGTCTTACACCATAGTCATATTTAAGTATAGTGAAAAATACATATCACCTAGCTTGCAGCACACCATGAGCCTAAGGCCAAAGAGAGAGATGACTTTTAAGGTGAAGCCCTTTTTCCTGAGCCATAACTTCTCCCTTACACCGTAAGTACCAGCCTGGGCCTCAGTTTCCTCAGATATCAGATGAATGAGTCAGGCCAGACTGCTGCATCTCAAATTTTCATGTTTACAAAGATCTCCTGGGTATCTTATTAAACTACAGTTTCTTATTCAGTATGTTTGGATGGACCTTAAAGTCCTCATTTCTAGCAAACACTCAGTGATACTAATGTCACTGGTTCATGGACAAATTTAGAGTAGCAAGGAGCTAGGAGACTTTCTTTTTTTCCTTTTTTAAAATTTAAAAAAATTTTTTTGAATTTGTTATTATTATTATTATTATTCATGCCTTCAATTGATATACATAATTTATATTGTAAAGAGACTTTACCAGGACAAGCAGTTGGCATAATGGTTACGTCACTGGACTCTCATGTAGCCAACTGTGGTTTGAGTCTTGGACCCAGTGGTTTAAACTCACACTGGGCATGTGTACATGTATGCCCAAGATTCTGAGAGGACAGTGAAGGAGAAGGGATTGCAGCATGGCCATCCCTCCTGGGGGGTGATTTCTTGTTTTCTGTCTATCCATCTCTCTCTGTCTTTCTGGTGAGCACATGCACCTCATAACAAAAAAAAAAAAAAGAGAGAGAGAGAGAGAGGGAGCGAGAGAGAGAGAGAGAGAAACTTTACCAAGCATGAGGTATACCTCCGTCAAGCTCAGTTGAGAATACTATACAGGTCCTCATCAACAGATAAAACTATATCTGTGTCCCACAAGTGTCTTACCTTTCTATTTTTTCCCAAAATTTCTTTCCCTGTGCTCTTCCCCTCCCACACTCTCTTTCCACTTTGTCTCTAATGTTCATTACAATTTTTAATGCTTTTATATTCTCCAGTCTTTCAGTCTCTACCATAGAGTGTGGGCAGTTGGTATATGTTAAGTGGAGATATACAATGTGTCTCTTTCATAGACTGACTTGCTTCACTCAGCAACAAATCTCTCATATTCGTCCACTTTCTATTAAATTCCAGGGCTGAATAGTATTCCATGGAGTATATGTGCCACACTTTTTCAATCTATCCATCTGTTTCTGGACATTTGGGTTGGTACCATGTCTTTGCAAGTGCTATTCTGATTGAGTGTTCTGTCCTTTGGGTAGATCCCCAGAAATGGAATTGCTGGATCATACAGTAGTTCTATTTGAAGGTCTTTAAGGAACCTCCACATTGTTCTACATAGTAGCTGGGCCAATTTTTATTCCCACCAACAGTGTAGGAGTGTTCCCCTTTCACTACATCCCCTCCAGCACTTACCTTTTTTTTTTTTCAATCTTCACCATTTTTACTGGAGTTAGGTGGTATCTCATTGTGGTTTTGATCTGCATCTCCTTTACAATGAGGGATGTTGAACATTTTTTCATATACTTTTTGGCTGTTCATATGTCTTCCTTAGAGAGTTGTGTATTTAGCTCATTTTCCCATCTTTTAATTGGGTTAATCATTTTCTTCTGGATAAGCCACTTAAGTTCCCTGTGTATTATGGTTATCAGTCCCTTATCTGAGACACAGTTAACAAAATTTCTCTCCCATTCCAAGGGTTATCAATTCACACTAATTACAGTGTCCTTTGCTAGGCAGAAACTTCTTAATCTGATGTAATCCCACCTGTCTATTTTGAGGATTATTGCCTGTGCTTTGGGGGTCTTGTTTAAGAAGTCTTTGCCTACCCCAATGTCTCCCAGAGTTTCCCCAGTGTTTTCCACCAGTAGTTTTATAGTTTGCAGTCTTAAGTTTAGATCTTTGATCCACTTTGAGTAGATTTTTGTTAATGATGACAGATAGGGGTTCATATTCATCTTTCTGCAGGTGGATAACCAGTTTTCCTAGCACCATTTGCTAAAGAGGTTTCCCTTTTCCCACTGGATTGACTGGTACCCTTTATCAAAGATGAGTTGGTTGTACGTTTTGAGGTTTATTTCTGGGGTCTCTACTTTGTTTCATTGGTCCTAATGTCTGTTTTTGTGCCAATACCATGCTGTTTTGGTTAGCACAGTTTTGTAATATATTTCGGGGTCAGGAAATGAGATGTCACCTACTCCACTCTTCTTGGACAGAATAGCTTTAGCAAAACGGGCTCTTTTATGGTTCCAGATAAATTCTATGATGTCTTTTCTAGATCTGTGAAAAATGTCTTTTGTAAAGTTATAGGGATTGCATTAAATATGTAGATTAATTTGGACAGGATTGCCATTTTGATTACATTAATTATACCAATCCAGGAACATGGGATATCTTTCCACTTTTTAGTGTCCTTTTCAATTTCCTTTTTAAGGTTTTCATAGTTTTTCTTATAGAGGTCTTTGATTTCCTTAGTTAGTTTTATGGAGCTAGGAGACTTTCTAAAAAAACTTTTAAGGCTGAAGTTTTCTCAAAACGATGCATAAAGGATGAGGCAACCAATATTGCAACATAATACAGAAAAGCTGACTATCTAAAGATTGAAGTCTCTTAACAATACCCAGCTCAGCAAACTGTTCATAGCTTAGTTTAACAACGCTCATAGGATTGCAAATTTCTTTACTTTCTTTCCCCATGAGCAATTAAGATGAAGTTACTATTATCGTTATTTTACATTTCTGTTGGTTCAGAACAATTCAACAATTAACCCCCAACTCAGATATCCTGAGGCCAAGGTTTAATTCCAAGAACTATTATCCAAACTGAAAAAGAGGGAGAGAAAGGGAGAAGTGTTTAAAATTGATGAATATCCCATTTAAAATAAAATTTGTAATTCTCAAAGAATAAGAATAATTGTTCCTCTTCTTTCAATTTAAGTTCTAGCTAAAAGGGAAAAACAATGGAGCTGAATGAATTTGGCAATGATAAGCCAACATTTAGCCTTTGCTGGTGGGTGAGAGTCTGGCTTCTGCTACTTGTGAGAATTTATAGAAACCTAACCATCTGGGACAGATGATAATTGTTTTATAATAACCCAGGGAGGGTAAGTTCACTCTTCTCTCCATAATTGGATAGAAAGAGCAAGAAGAGAACTATATTATGAGTACCTTCTGTGGGAAACTTGTAAATCCAGGGTCTACACATTCAAAGCTGGTGGAGAAAGGGAGAACAAAATAGAGGAAAGAATATAAAACTGTGCATGATGGAGGCCAGATGATGGTGCCTTAGTAAAACACAGCACTGTTTGAGGCTGACCGACATGACAAGGTCCTGGGTTCACTTGTGGAGACCTCTCTGAGTATGCTGTGGCTATAACCCAGGGCTTGCTGAAGCTGAGGATAGAAGATGGTGTCAAACTCTGTTAGAGGTGCTCTCTCTTTTTTTATTCCTCTCTTATCTCACTCATTGGAGAATTAAATACGTTTTCAAAAAGTATGTGAGGCACATTAGCCAAAGAGTTTACTTCATAGCTTTCTCCAAAGGATACCTCTCTGACACATGAAGAGGGGCCAGTGCCTCCTTGCCAGCTACCCCAGTAATGGTCTGCAGGCTTAACACTGCTTAGAGCCTCAGCCTACAAGAGCCAGGCTCCAAGTTCAGTTGGAAACATCTTCTCCACTGTCCATCTGACTTTTCCATCACTCAATGCACCTACAAGATGTGGCCAGCCCACCTTATAGGCATTTGGTTTCCCTAATTTCCTTTTAGGCAATCAGTTTTCCTAATTTTCTGGTTCCTTAGTTCTCGCCTCATTTCAATCAAAACTCCATGCTGGCCCTGCTTTGAGGACTGACCTGCTCAGGACCCCATTTTAAGCCCCTTCCTATTCTTCTGCAGTAGCTAACTAATCTAATAAAGGTGTATAAACTGATAGATAGCACATGTCAAAGCATTGATCCCAGAGGAACAACCCATCATTCAACAAGATCTTTGTCTAGTGAGGCAATGCCTTACCTCAAATAGTAACGCAGATGATATAACACAATGAACAGGTGTAAGACACATATGAGGGTATGGGAGGAGCTGAAGGCACTTTATTCACCCATCCTTCCTATAGGACAAGGCTTATATCAGTCCAAGACCGTTTTTCTGTACCTGGTCCTTCTTTGTAAAAGTCACTAAACTGGGCCAAAAATTTTAAAAAATTTTTATTCATTTCATTGTTTTCTTCTTTCCTTTTTATGAGAGAGAGAAAGGTATTTTTGACAGGGTCTCCCATTGTAATCCTCTGCTTCAGCCTTCCAGCTGGCCAGGTCTACAGATGTGGCCTCCTCAGATTGGTCCAAGACCCAAATGCAGGCCTCCTATGTGATCTCAGCCTCATGTAATGATGCTCTGCTGCTTGTGTTCTCATAAATGGGCCCATTTCATTCTCTTTGAGGGGACTCTTTCATCTAAAAGGAATTTTATACCTAAGTCTAATTTGCAAAGCAGATATAAAGCAATGTGTTTAGGTAAATACCTCTAGGTACTTCAACAAGTAAACCTCAACATTTCCATGTCTTGATGGTATAGTGCAGTCATTCTTGGCTGGCTTTCTATTTCATGGTAAGCATGGACCTATCTTGCTTCAATCTTGTGACTCCACGACATCCTGGGCAGTTGTTCTGTACTATGATTTTCTTTGGCTCTCTGATGCTTCCTCCACTCCCTGACAAATCAGAGGGACATCTCGCAATGTCTGGAGACATTGGTTGTCTCAGTTGGGGGAGGTGCTATTGGCATTGAATAGATAGAGGCCAAAGATGTTGCCAAATACTCTAAAACACAAGACAGGTCTTCACAATCAAGAATTATTCAGCTCTAAATGCCAATTATGCTGAGCTTAAAAAACCTTGGTCTAGGTCCTTAAATTCTATATATTCAGCCAATAAATCGGAAGCGAACACTAATCAAAAAATGTTTTATGGAAGGGTTTGATAGGGCAGGCTTCAAAGTGGGCACATCACTTCCACTCACATTTCATGAGCTAAAACTTGGTTTCCTTATCTCTAACTTATATGTGTGAGCATGCATATGTGTGTGTGTAAGAGTGAGAGAAAGAGAGGCCAGAGCAGCAAGAGAAGAGGGCTGTGGTCTCTAACTGAAGAGCTATTTCCCAGAAACAAATCTATGCTGCACAAGGGGGAATGTGCAGAATATGCAGCGTTGGTGGGCAGCCAGTTGTTTCTGCACTTAAGAGTTTCCTCAGCTGAACGTGGCTTATGATGAGGATTTAAAATTATGGAACTCAATTACCTTATCAGAAGTCAGGCAGAATTGTGGGAGGGCCTGGCTACCCACACTTGGCAACACCTGTGAATTTAGACAGGAGCCCCCTCTCTATACTCATAAGAATTACAGCAAGAGCCAACCTGCACTGTTAGATGGCAGAATCACATAGAAGCTCTCAAACAAAAATGCACATGGAATCCATTATCTTGTGTGGCACTGCATTTCTTACTAAGTGAATGGGCTATGGCTGGAGTTCATGGAAGGTTCTTTTTTGTAGGTGCAGAGGAAAATGAATACAGTCAAATAAAATAAGGGGATAAAGAAGAACACAGTGAATTTAACCTACTTCCCTCTTGACCCAGGACACAGTAGTCCTTCTTTTTCACAGTTACTATCACTAATCAGAGAGTGGCCCATTTTCAGAAGCTATAGGCATTTGGAAACACTAATGAAAAGATATGCAAATTGTGTATGATTTTCAGAAGAAAGCTTAATGAAGTAAGCTGAAGTAAGCAAATCACCCTGGACCCGTTTCTGCCTCTGCTAAACAGCAATATGGAGAGATGCACTTACCCTTCCTGGGCTTGGCACTCTCATTAGAAAAGTGTGGAAACTGGCTTGGGTAAACAGCTTTTAAACTGTGTATCGAGGAACCCTTTAGAGATTCAAATGGAGCAAGACAATGGAGATTAGCCTCCACATCATCCAACTGCACTTTGGTCTGTTTGACATACCACATTTCAGAGTAAAACTTTGTTAAAACAAAGGATCCTCTGACTAAACAACACTTGAAAGCCCTTAATAGAAGTGATCACTCATTTCTAATTCTAACATGCTATGATTGGACTACAAGACTAGAACGATCTCTGTAAAACTTTCTATTTGTCCCTTAATATGACAATTTTCTATATCTCTAAATTTTAAATTACCATTGAAAAGGCAAACTTCGGTTGACCCAACACTTTAACTCTTTTTGTTTGTCAGAAAGTCTTTAAGTATTAAAGTTAGTCTCATTCATATAGGAGAACACATGATGAAATCCCTCATGGCCTAAAAAGAATCTCAGTGGATTCAAAATAGTTATTAAATTAAATTTTCATGGGACCGGAAGATGGCATAATGGTGGCATGGCTGAAGTCTCAACACAGTTGACTGTGGTTCAAGCCCCAGACCTGGCGGTTTAAAACTCATGCTGGGCGTGTGTGCATGCATGCTCATAATACCACAATGAGGATGGAGAATAAAGGATAACAGTATGCCCATCTTCCCAGGGAGGGGGGGCTGGTGGTGTGACTTATTGTTTTCTGTCTATCTGGAGAGTGTACACACCCTATAGCAAAAATCTCTCTGTGGTCTTGAACCTATATTCCCTGTCTCCTTGGCTAATGCCCAAAGAGCTATAGACACACTGAAAACAAAACAGAGTCCCTTTAGTATCTGGTGTGGTTCTTTGCACTGGATAGAAACCCAGTAGATAACTAAACATTAGTATAATACACATGTGTCAAAGACCACATAGGTGTAAATGAAGCCATTTAATTCCATTACTTACAACTTGTGGCTATTTTCACAGCTCAATCATATTTTGATGTATAAATAAAATGTGCTACTAAAAACTCCCCAAGTAGGAGGTTCTTCCTCTGACTTATAGCATCAGCAATTATTTCTTGTGTTCTTTACTTAGAGATGTTCCATTCCATTGGTACTACCACTGGTGACTACCACCTACCACTACTGATAGGCATTATTATTCTCCTCCACATAAAAACCACTGAAATTATGAATGTAAATCTTATTAACCTTAGTGAGCCCCCTCACCCTACCATAAACATCAATAATCATCATGTCCAGAGACACTGCAGTGGACCCTCATTAAAATCCTGATGTCTTCCTCCACAGCAATACCATAGACTCTTGTCTAAGTTATGATGGTCTCTTGAGCTAGTGTTGGAAGAGTGGTAGAAATTTCATGTGATCTGGTAATGTAGCCACTGTCATGTGGGCTGGCAAAAACTCAAAACTAAATCATATTCTATATTGCAATTTGATTTGTTGGCCTGTCTCTCCTCTCTAAACATGAACACCCTAAGGCAGGAATCATATCTGTCATGCTCAACTTTCATTCCTCAGATCCTAGCACAAGGCATATCACATGGTACCCAATGAATGACTAGATGGATAAAAGACAGACAAAAGCAGCTGATGTTTCATTGTTAATACAGTGTGTGTCTTAACAATCATTTCTGTTGTAATAACACTTCTGTTGTAATTACTTTTGTGTAACCACCGTGTGTAGTCATTTTTGTTGTAACAACTTAATTCTCTAAAGGAGGTGAAAAAATTACTTCAAAAGATAATATAGTTCAAGTTCATATAATTTTCTATAGTCATGAATATTTAAGAGTTTCCTTCCTGAATATTAATAGTTTTCAGAAATAGGAACCAAGAAAAATTTTGGAGAAGCTCACACTAAATAATCTAGGAAAAGAGCAAGACATTCCAACTGTCTTAATGCATGTATTTATTAAAATCAAATCCTGACAAACTACAATAACATTTGGTGCTTCACTGCAGTTACTAGATGGACAAAAGCTTTGTTTTGTCCATAAGTATGTTTCATTTAAACATTTATTGATTAAGATTATTATTCCAGGTTACCTTCATAGGCTGGTGGATGCTACTAATGGAAGAAATATAATAACAAGTGCTCACAATGAGATTTCTGAATCTTAAAGTAAAGCATATATTAGGCATTTTTACTAATGCAGGGACATACTTTTTTTTTTCATCTAGAAAATGGTTCAGTATTTATAGGATTATGTTTCACTCCTCTGTTCACTGTGTTACTGGAAAAACCTTCCTTTTACATTAATGTTGATAAAGACAGAGGAATAAGATCATAGTAATAATAAAAGTTTAATTACAATACATTTCATATGAGTGCCAGTCAAATGTCAAAAACCATCTGGGTGCTCATGGTATTGAAGTGTGTGAGATATAGGCTCTGCCTCCGAAGAGCATACAATCCAGTGCTCAGGAAAACTGTGAAATGACCAGAAGTCCACTCCTGACTGGTGATGACAGGTGGATGGAAGAAGTGCTGTAGGCACACAGGGGAGAAGGTTGAGTCTAGATCCTGAGAACATGAGAAAATAAGGAACAGAAGAAAAGAAAAGGCTGTGTATTCCGGTCATGGAATTATCACAACTTGGCTGAGAGGGAGGTTGGGATGGGCAGAAGAGGTGAAGATAAGGCCCAAGAAATAAGTGGGTGTGATATCCTGAAGGGCCATATTGAGAGGTTTGGCTTTCAGTGATGGCACTAAAAAGGGCTTTCTATGAGAAAAATGGCCACTAGGGTGGCCAAAGGGTGAGTTTGGGAGTCTTATACTCCCTTCCCCAACCAAATATCCATCAAGCTCTTCACAGTTGTCTAAAAGTAGGTAATTAAAATAAAACAAAACATTTTTGCCCTGTAAACATATATTCAAGTCTCCTAACCATCTACACTACTACCTCTAAACTCTTACATTATGAAATTCAGAAGGTACCCTGAGGGTTTCCATATTCCATAAGACTGGTATGGTTAAAATAAAAACTAAGAGGTAGCTTTGCCTTCCTTATTTTAGTGATGTCACCAAGCCAAAGACAGTTGGGGTAATGAGGGATGCTGAGGTCACTGAGAGGGAAGCTGTCTGGAAAGTATGTCTTGGAGGGAGGGGTCTTGTCAATTAGCTTCAGGCTCCCTGCAGCATAAGCTATACATATTGGCAATAAAGTAACTGAGAACCAATTGTGTCACTCCAGGAAGTGCTAAATTAGATGTATAGTGCATCTTCAATGGCTATTTATAGTAAGGAGCCTGGGGCCAATTAGAAATATGTGCATGTTATAAGGAAATGAAGTGCTCTTAAATGTGTAAAAACATCATTACTATCAGCCATAGGCAGTTAAATAGAAAAATAGCTGAAGAGAATTGTCAAACTATAATAGATGAATATTCCTATGTAGACCTTAGGTCTAGAGGCTGAATTAAAGATGATAGTTTTTCTTTCTAGACACTGGCTGGTTAGAGAAAAAACACAAATGTAGAAAATGTGTGTGACGGGACCAGCAGTTAGCGTAATGGCTATGTTGTTGAACTCCCATGTAGTTAACTGCGGTTCGAGTCCCGGACCCGGTGGCTTAAAACTCACGCCGGGCCCGTGTGCATGTGTGCCCAAGATCCCGAGAGGGGAATGGAGGAGAAGGGATTGCAGCGTGGCAATCCCCCCTGGGGGTGATTTCTCACTTTCTGTTTCTCTGTCTGGCTCTGTATGTCTGGCAAGCACACACGCCCTATAGCAAAAACCTCAAAAAAAAAAAAAAAAAAAAAAATTAAATGTGTGTGAACACAGAGGAGCACATGTAAGTGAATACACCTGGGGTGATTGTTTAAAAAATGAAGTCTGTTGCAAACTGCTGACCAACTGATTAAAGACTATTTAAGCAAATGTGCTCGTTGATAGGCCTTTGTACCATATAGCCTGTAAAACAGAAGATGCTAAAACACAACATATTTAACAGACACAAAAATGAAAAGTTATCTGCCAATGATAATGTATATGGTAACATCTTTGAACTAACTAAGATGCATTGTATTCATGCTGGGAACAACCATGCTGTACACTGTAAAGATGTACAGTGATTAAATGTAAGTTTTTGCCAGAACAAAAAAAAAAATCCATGGAAAACACTTTTTATGAAAAAACTATGTATAGATTGCCAAATGTTTTTGCACCAAAATAAACTTGTACTTTAATTCTAAAAAAAAAAAAGACCCAGAAACCCAGAAGATCCTTTGCAGTGTAAGCTAACTATGTGCTTCTGCTATATCCAAAGCTGATGCATTGTGATAAATATAAAAGTAGGCGATCACTTTGAACAAAACCAGATACCATAAAACTGTTAGCCAATTTGGCCAAGGTCTTCTATGTTGCTTCTGTTAGTTTTTTATTTTAAGAAAAATGTCAAGTTGCAAACAGCAGCCATGAAGCAAACAGACCAATTAAATACAGGTTGAGTATTTCTGATCTGAAATGTTTCAGACCAGAAGTGTTTGGATTTCTGATTTTCACTTTAGGGATATTCCATCTGTATTTGCAAAGAAAATTTCAGATCACAGCATTGAGAGTTTTTGTTTGTTTGTTTATTTGTTTTTATCTAGATACCTTTCCTTCTTTCTTTTTAAATACAGGTTTCTTGCTATAGGGTATGTGCGCTCACTGGAGAAATAGAGACAGAGAGACAGAAAATGAGAAATCACCCTCTAGCAGGGATGACCACACCACAAATCCCTCTCCTCCACTCTCCTCTTGGAATTTTTCGGCATGCATGCACATATGTCCAGCATGAGGTTTTTCTTTTTTTTTTTTTTTTTGAGAGGTTTTCACTATAGGGCGTGTGTGCTTGCCAGACAGACAGAAAGACATAGAGACAGAAAGTGAGAAATCACCCCCCAGGGGGAATGGTCACACCACAATCCCTTCTCCTCCATTCTCCTCTCAGGATCTTGGGCATGCACGCACACGCGCCCGGCATGAGTTCTAAGCCACCGGGTCCGGGACGCAAAGTGCAGTCAACTACATGGGAGTCCAGCGACATAGCCATTACGCTAATTGCTGGTTCCCATGTCCAGCATGAGTTTTAAGCTGCAGAGTCTAGGACTTGAACCACGGTCAACTACGTGAGAGCCCAGTGACATATCCATTATACCATCTGCTGGTTTCAATCTAGATACTTTTGAAAAGCAAGTGTTCCTTTCACTCACATATACAAGTCACATTTAAGTAACATTTGCAAAGAAGTTTAAAAACTACTGAGGTATTATTGAAACCACTATATTTAATTACAGTTATGATTACAACAAAATGTCAAGATGGGTAGATATAAAAAAACCTAATTGTTGATATAATGCTTAAAGAGCTACTTTTTATAAAACTAATTTAAATATATACTACCATATACCAAAACAAAGCTATTAATATCTTTTTGATATTAAAAGGCATTAATGCAACACAGAGACTGTGGCATTATTATACTCAGAGCTTAAGAAACCTAAGGATTGCAGTGACAGTGTACAATATTTTCATATTCCTAGTCCTATTTATGTGTTAAACTGCAGCCTCAGAGGATCTAAATAGGCATATTCAAATTGATTTCCACATAATGATTTTTCTTCTCTTTTCTAAATTTAGCTTGCACTCATCTTTCTGATTTACTTGAGTCTTTGACAGTTGTAGACCGAGAGCTTGTTGGCCAATGTAATCAGATCAGCTTCCATCGCTTGGCAAAACTGTGGCGTGAAGTCAGCTAGATGTACAGCTAGGTTCTACATGTGCAGGTCCAACCATGGCAGGAACCCTTTGCTGCCTTCCCAGCAACCATCTCCTCTTCCCTCTTTATAACCAGGGTTCCTCAATCTTAACACTATTGACAATAGTGGGGTAGGGTACTTGCTTGTTGGGGGGACTTCTCTGTGCATCGTAGCAGGTCTAACAGCACCCCTAGCCACTACCTATTTGACACCAACAGCAACTCCTCATCTCCTCATGTTGTGAAATCCAAAAATGTCTTCAAACATTACCACATGTCTCTTGAGTTGGGGGACAATGGGACAAAAACTGTTCTAGATTGATAATTACTTTCTTACAGGATCCTTTTATGATTTTGTTCCCACCATTCTATGAGCAGCCATGAGTTGTAAGACAGGTAGTTTCTATTATGGCCACTAAGAGGAAATCTTGATGATTTAGATAAACTAAAATGGTCCCATTTCCCTTCTCAGATATTGTTTATACAATTCTGGCCAAGGAGACACAGGGAGAAATCTGCTTAGGGACTCCTCCCTCCCCAAAAAAAGCATTTTTCACTCTTGAACAGCCCTTAAGTATATATATGTACAAAGAAAGAGGGAAAAAAAAAGAGTGGAAAGAAAGGAGAAGGAAGGAGAGTATGAGTTAGCGAGAGAGGCCAGAATAAAGTCCACAGAGGCATAAGCAACAGAAGTTAATTTTCTCACAGTCCTGGATGCTATTGGGTCAGAAAAGTCCTAACATATTTTTCTATGAAAAAATGCACCATGACTTTTCCAATGACCCAAGAGAAGTCCTAGCTCAGGGTATCGGCAGGGTTGATTTTTGTCTGAGAACTCTCTCCTTAGCTTGTAGATGGCCATCTTCTCCCTGTATCTTTGCACAGTCTTCCTTTTATAATCTCTATATCTAATTTTCTTCTTTTTATGAGAACATCATATAAATTATTATCATCATATGAGTGATGTACACAAAATGGCCTCATTTAAAATGAATTGCCTCTTTAAAGACCTGACCTCCAAATACAGTAACATTTAAGGTTCTGGAGGTTAGGACTTCAACATGTGGATTTGGAGAACTAGGAACACAATTCAGTCATAACAAGGAGGAAGGAAAAGAAAAAGAGAAGGTACAAATGAAGAAGAATAAAGGGAGAAAGGGAAGCATCAATGGGAATAGCTAGAAATTAACAGTGTATTAAAGTAGAATTTTGCTTTTGTCACTAACTTTAAGTCTGAATGACATGTGGCTTGCTAACTTTGGTTGAGTTGGTCAAAAATATCATTGAAGACCAGGGTCTTTCTATGCTGTCACCCTTAAAATTTTCAGTTTAATGCTGGCTGGTCAAGAAACGGCTATAGCAGGCACAGACATCACGTTTGCCTTCAACTCAGGAAATCAAGGAAATGGGCTGTACTAATGATTTTCCCATTATTATTGTCCTTTCTACATATAAGCAAAATCTTTCCAAAAAGGCCCTCAGCATATTTCTCCTTATAACTCATTGGCCATAACTGGATCATGTGGCCAGCCCTGGCTGCTTGGGAGTCTGGAATGGCAAATATTTGGTTATCCAAAAGCTCTGGTAACCAGCAGAAGGAAGAGGTTAAAACAGCTATTGGATTGACCAAATGACCATGTCTGTCCAGAGGATGGAGGGATAGAGGAAGTAAAGAAAAGAAAAGGAAGGGGTTGGGGGAAGACAGGAAGAGAAAAGGAAAATTATCTGCATTTATTATTAAATACTATACATATAAAAGCAAAATTTGCAATTGCTTTCTTTCTTATGATGCCCCTATCCTATTGAATACCAATTATTATAATATGCAACAGCATATTATTTCAAGGTCCAAATGATAGCTCATTATTGGCAGAAACATGAAATGTGTTTGATATCAGCTTCTAGACAGGGAGCTTTATGTGTACAATCAACCATATATTCCTAGTGTAACATCGTACGTGGTACATAGTAGGTACTTATTGAATATTTGTTGAATAAGAGAATCAAATGATCTAGATCATCGTAGGAGGAGCACATAATATCTACTCAACAAGATGAAAACTTGTTAAGGGCCAGCTCCACGTTACCAAGGTAATGTGCTACTCAAGACAAGCCAGATCCTTAGAAATAGTCTGAGTAGAATTGATATTAGCGCTTTAAAATTTTTGTAGAATTCAGAAGTAAAGCCATAAGGACTTGGGCTTTTCTTTGTTGGGAGGCTATTTATTACTGATTTTATCTCATTACTTATTATGTGTCTATTCAGGCTTTCTGTCTTTCTGATTGATTCCTGGTAGATTATATGTGTCCAGAAATGTATCCATCTCATCAGGGTTTCCTTGTTTGTTGGCATATAGTCGCCTGTAGTATTCTCTCAGGAGCTCTTGTATTTCTGTTAAGTCTGTTGTAATATTGCCCCTTTCATTGCTGATTTGATTTACATGGTTTCTCTATATTCTTCTTGATTAGTCTATCAGTGTGTTGATTTTGCTTATCTTCTCAAAAAACCAGCTTTCGGTTTCATTTATTAATTTTTACTTTTGGAGGGAGGTTGCCATAGGGTGCATCACTCACTAGAGAGAGACAAAGCGAGGGAAAGTGAGAAATCACACCCCAGGGGAGATGATCATGCTGTAATCCCTTCTCCTCCATTCTCCCCCTGGGAGCTTGGGCATACACTCACATGTGCCTGGCATGATTTTCAAGCCACCCAGTCCAGGACTCGAACCATGTTTGGCTATGTGGGAGTCTAGTGCCTTAAATATCACGCCACCTGTTGCCCCCCATTTATTTTCTATATAGTTCTTTTATTCTCTATTTAATTTATTTCTGCTCAAATCTTTATTATTTCTTTTCTCCTTGTATTTTTTTTTTGGGGGGGTGGGTAGGGATGGTGTTGTTTTCTTTCAGTTACCTGAGAGTACATTATTAGGTTGTCTATTTGCCACCTCTCCATTTTTTTTCTTGTGAGCACTAATTGCTATGAACTTCCTCTTTTCACTGATTTCTCTGTGTCCCATAGGTTCTGAAAACTCGTGTACTCATTATCATTGGTTCCAATTATCTTTTGATTTCAGTTTTAATTTTTTCAGTGGTTGTGAATTCATTAAGGAGTAGGTTGTTTAGTTTCTATGTGCTTGTGTATTTTTTTATCTTTTTAAAAAATTATTTTAACTTTATTTATTTATTATAACTGACCAGAGATGGGCAGAATGAGAGAAAGAGAGAGAGAGAGAGAGAGGGAAAGTGAGAAAGCGAGCCTCCAGGTCTTGGACTTGAAATCTGCTGACCATGTAGGAGTCCAGCGCCCTTAACCACCATGTCACCTGCTGGCCTCGTGTTTGTGTATTTTTAAGGGTTTCTTTCTGTAGTTGATTTGAAGTTTAATTTCACTGTGGTTAGAGAAGGTGGTGCATATAGTTTCTATACTTTTGAATTTGTAAAGGTTTGTTGTGTGCCTTATTATGTGGTCAATCCTTGAAAATGTTCCATGTAGGGGGTAAGAAAAATGAGTATTTTGTGTTACTGGGTGAAAAGTTCTATAGATGTGTGTCAAGTCCATTTAATGTATGGTATCACTTAGATCCTGTATCTCTTTGTTTATTTTCTGTCTAGATAAACTGTCCAGAGGAGACAGTGGGGTGTTGAGATTCCCAACAATTAGTATGTGGCAATCTATCTCTGCTTTTAGATCGAGCAGTCTTTCTTTCATGTATCTGGTTGCCTTCATGTTGGGTGCATAGATATTTGTGTTACATCTTCTTGGTGAATCAGCCCTTTCATTACTATAGTGTCCTTCTTTGTCTCTTCTTACAGTTCTTGTCTTAAAGTCTATTTTGTCTGATATCAGTATCGCAACTCCAGCCATTTTTGGTTTTTATTTGCATGGAATATCTTTTTCCAGTCCTTTACTTTCAGTCTATGTTTGTCTTTACCAGTGAAGTATGCTTCTTGTAAGCAGCACATAGAGAGGACTCCTGTTTGGGCCTTTTAATTAGAGCACTTAATCCATTGACATTCAATGTTATTATCAATGTTTGTGGACATATCCTTGTCACTTTGTAAGCCATTTTCTTAGTTATTTTGTGTTCTTTTATCTCTGTTTGCCTTCATTTAGTTCTCCTGATATAGCACTTCTTTCGGTACTTCGTGAAGTCTAGTGTTGATATTCTTTCAGGTTGTGTTTATCTGAGATGATTTTATTTTTCCATCCCATTTGAAGGACAATCTTGTCAGGTATAGTATTCTTGGTGAAAATTGCTTTTTTTTTTTTAGCATTTTGAGTATGTCTGCCCATTCCTTCCTTACTTGCATTGTTTCAGTCAAAATGTCTGACTCAAACAATTTCTAAAGATCTAAAAGGGAAGAATACTCCAAATTCATTCTATGAAGCCTCTATTGCCTTGATCCCCCAAAACAGACAAGAAAATACAAAAAAAGTAAAGAGAAGAAAACTACACACCAGTAATGAATACAGGTAGAAAAATTCTCAACAAGAAATTGGCAAATCATATCCAATAGCACATGAAAAAGATTATGCACCATGACCAGGTAGGCTTTATTCCAGGGATACAAGGGTGGTTAACATAAACAAATCAATGAATGTAATAAATCACATTAACAGAAGGACAGATAAAAACCACACAGTCATGGCTGATGCAGGAAAAGTATTTTAAGATACTTTTAAGATTAAGATTCTCAGCAAAATTGAAATAAAAGGGATAGTTCTCAATATAATAAAAGTTTATATGACAAGCCCGTAGATAATATAATACTGAATAGGGAAAAGTTGAAAGCTTTTCCATTCGAAACTGAATAAAGACTATGATACCCACTTTCTTCACTCATTTTCAACATACACTGGAATTCCTCACCAACGCAGTCAGACAAAAGAGTAAAATAAAAGGCATTCAAATGTGAAAATAAGAAGTGAAATTACCTCTATTTGTAGATGATATGATTGTGTATATTGAAAGTCCAAAAGAATCCACACACACACACAAATCTCCTGGAAATGATAAATGAATACAGTAAAGTGGCAGTGTACACCAACAATAAATGAACTGAGGTAGAACTGAAGAAAGCAATTCCATTTACAATAGTCACAAAAAATATAAGATACTAGGAATAAAGCTAACTAAAGAAGTGAAAGACCTCCACAAGGAAAACTGAAACATTTTAAAAAGAAATTGAAAATGATACCAAGAAGTGGAAAGACATCCCATGTTCCTGGATTAGAAGAATAAATATAATCAAAATGA
Organism: Tupaia belangeri chinensis; assembly: GCF_000334495.1. Taxonomy (NCBI): domain Eukaryota; kingdom Metazoa; phylum Chordata; class Mammalia; order Scandentia; family Tupaiidae; genus Tupaia; species Tupaia belangeri. Next base: position 272,480 of record NW_006201399.1, on the reverse strand, counting down.
CAGTCTTACTCAAATTCATCTACAAATGCAATGCAATTGTGATCAAACTACCAGAGATATATCTCAAAGAAACAGAAAAACAATCATAAAATTTGTCTGGAATCATAAAAGGCCCTCTATTGCCAAACTAATACAGTGCAAAAAGAATAAAATAGAAAGCATCTCACTTCCTGGCCTCAAAATATATTTCAAAGCTGTGATCATCAAAACAGCATGACACTGGGACAAAAACAGGAAAGTAGGACAATGGAGCAAAATTGAGAAATAAACCCAGAAATAACCCCCAAAATATATGGCCAGCTGGTTTTCAGCAAAGGACACAAGACAACCCAGTGGGGAAAAGAAAATTCTTCAGCAAATGGTTCTGGAGAAACGGGATATCCATCTGCAGAAAAATGAAACTGGACCCATATCTCTTACCAATAACAAAAATCAACTAAAAATACTTCAAGGATTTAAATATAAAACTTCAAATTATAAATCTACTGGTGGAAAACACAGGGGAAACTCTTCAAGACATAGGAGTAGGCAATGAATTTTTAAATAAGACCCCTAAACACAGGTAATAACCCCCCAAATACACAAGTGGGACTACACCAAGCTGAAAAGCTTCTGCACAGCAAAAGAAACAGTAATTTGAGTGCAGAGACAACCGTCAGAGTGGAAGATTATATTTTCAAATTATGCCTCAGATAAAACTCATAACCAGAATATACAGGGATCTCAAGCAGCTTACCCACAAAAAAAAAATAATTAGTCCAATTAAAAGATGAGCAAATGAGCTGAATAGACAACTCTCCAAGGAAGATATACAAATGGCCAAAAAACATACGGAAAAAATGCTCACTGTCTCTTATGACAAGGGAAATGCAAATCTAAACCATGATTAGATATCATTTAACCCCAGTCAGAATAGCTAAGATTGAAAAGATAAAGAATGATAAGTGCTGGTGAGGCTGCCATGGAAAGGGAATCCTCCTACACTGTTAGAACAGCACTGTGAAGAGCAATATGGAGGTTCTTCCAAAACCTAGAAATTGATCTACTATATAACCCAGTAATTCCACTCTTAGGTATCAAAGGATAGGAAAACTTTTAATTAGAAAAACACTTGGACATCCATGTTTATTGCAGCATTATTCACAATTGCTAAAACATAGAATTAACTCAAATGTCCAAGAACAGATGAGTAGATGAAAAAAATGTGGCACATGTATACTATGGAATGCTTTTCAGCCATAAAAAAACAATGAGACCCTGATACAAAGTGGATGAATATGGAAGACATAATGCTAAATGAATCAAGCCAGGCGATGAAAAAAGGCATTCTATGCCCCCATTTAATATATATCAAATGTCTGTACTCCTACAGCAGAAACTGAAAGATTGAAAGGCATAATACCAGGCAGGGTAGCTGTAGATATTAGAGACAGTTAGAAGGGAGTGGGTAATAAGCAGAGGGAGGAAGAGGATCAGTGGAAAACACTTTAATGGACAAAAATGAAAAGTTATCTGTTGATAATGTATATGGTAATGTCTCTTAACTTGACTAATATGCACTGTATTCATGCTGGGAAAACCATGCTGTACACTGTAAAGATGTACAGTGATTAATTGTAAATAAAAGTAAATTGATTAAAAAGTTAAAAAGAGAGAGAGAGAGAAGCCAGATCCTATGTGGTAACAAAGTTTGAATTCCCTACCCAGTCAGCCTGACACACCCAGCACATTCATATGGGCTGGAAAACTAAAACTAGAGGAAGGGGATCGTGGCATGACCAGATCCTGTGGATGGTGCTCATCTCTCTCTCTCTCTCTCTCTCTCTCTCTCTCTCTTTCTCTCTCTTTCATAAAGGAAAAAATCATTAGAATTTTTTTGTTGTAGGAATTTGTTAGAAATACAAATTCTTAGGCCTTACTCCAAACCTATTTAATCAGGAATAGAGTCATTAATTTATGTTTTAAACACTCTACAGAGGATTTTAATACATTCTCAAAGCTTCCGAACACACACACACACACACACGCACACACACACACAAACTAAATTAGCTCTCTCCTAAATTTAGAGCCATAAATATTGGGTTGTCGGGAAAAGTCATGATGTATTTTTATCTATGCAAAAATGTGTCATGACTTTTAAGACAACCCCGTATTTTATATTCTGAATTTTCTCTTCTGTATTACGCTGACCATCTGAAGAAACTACTCTATTCTTAAAAATATTTTTAAAATTTTAAGTGTTAAATTATGAAATACAGAAACATTAAGAAAAGTGCAGAGAAAAAACCCTTAAATACCCAAGCACAAACCCTGTGAATTGAACAAATGTGAACATTTGCACTAGTTCCCTGCAAGTCTTTTAAAGCTGCTAGGCCAGCACTATTATATTCCATCTTTCCAGCCCTCACTGATAGCATGTCTCTCTATTCCTGAGCATCCTGACCTTTTCCAGCTGCTTGCTAAATCCCTTGGCCAAGAGAAGCAAGCACGTTGTTGAAGTACATATTCTCACC
>NW_006201399.1:269203-269953 GCF_000334495.1 Tupaia belangeri chinensis | reverse complement strand
TTCCTCTGGAGGCCAACTTTATAGCAATTTTCATTATCTGGAGTGTTATTACCTGTTCACTTAGATTCCAACGATATGCACTGAAATGGCATTATGTTCATATACCCATGATGGAGGTAGGCAGTGAACTGAATTGTCAATATCAAGTGCTTCTCATCTAAAATGTAACTCTAAAGTTCTTTTGTCCCTATTTTTTTTTTTTATAGACCACAGATTAGTTTATTTTTAACACCCATCATGCCATGAATTCATAGGGAATAGGTTCCAGTAGCTCAGGCTCCTTTCCATTGGTTCTCACAAAGTGTGCTTCTCTGGGTGGAGCAGGCTGGCGCTTTAGTTGAACCCAGGTACCTTTCTCTTTGGCTTCTTTCTTTTTCTGGTCATTTTCCTTCACACGTTTTAGGAAGCTATCTCTGCTCTTAGAATGTTTAATATGCTCAATACGCACATTGATTCTCTTGGCAAGAATCTTGCCCTTAACTTGTTTGTTCACAACAATGCCAACAGCATGCTGGGTAACATTGTAGACTCTTCCAGTTTTGCCATGGTAACATTTGTGGGGCATTCCTTTTTGAACAGTACCCATTCCCTTAATGTCTACAATATCACCTTTCTTGTAGATTCGCATATATGTCGCCAAAGGAACAACTCCATGTTTTCTAAAAGGCCTAGAGAACATATATCCGGTGCCTCTCCTCTTTCCCGTTGTGTTCGTCATTTTGGTTAATTACTGGAAGATGGCGGTTCCAG
>NW_006201399.1:259741-268466 GCF_000334495.1 Tupaia belangeri chinensis | reverse complement strand
TCTTTCCCTTTGTGTTCGTCATTTTGGTTAATTACTGGAAGATGGCGGTTCCGGCCAAAAGGACTTTTGTCCCTTTTGTAAGCTAAAGAACAACATTCTTTCAGATGAGACCCCCCCACAGAGAGAAAAAAAGAAAACTCAGCAATTTCAAGTATGTTGAGGAATGGTGAGCTTTTTTTTTTTTTAAATTTAAGTTTTTGCTATAGGGCATGTGTGCTTGCCAGAGAGGTAAAGTGAGAAATCACCCCTAGAAGAAATGGCCATGCTACAACTCTTCTCCTCCATTCTCCTCTTGGGACTTGAAGCATCACACATGTGTGCCCCAAAGTGATTTTCAAGTGGGATCTGGGACTTGAAACAGGCAACTGGCCATGTGGGATCCAGTGCCTTAATCTCTACACCACCAATTAGCCCAGATGAGCTCTTATTCTGGTAATGTGTGGGGTACTTGTGTTTGCACCTTGTTATTACCTCTAAAGGAAGAAAGAGAATACTATCTGATTGTTAGATATAATAAGGTTTATAAAGTACTTCCACATATACTTCTCCTTTGGATACTGCCATTTGATATGACAGCTAGTATCCCCACAGACTGTGCTCTTACCACTGTTTCCAGCACCCAGCACAGCACTTGGAACACTGTAGACCCCATCCTGATGTTTGTTAAACGAAGGACAGAAGGATGCCTAAAGTGGGAGATCCATGAAGGGGGCAGGGGTGATCACCTAGTGGCAAGAGCCTCTAGGACAGCATCACTCACAGAAGCTAGTCTATAAGCTATTTGTTTCTGTTCTGCATTAATTTATTCTTTGAGAAAGTCTTAGTATGAAAACAATATCAGCTAACTGGAGTGTGAGCTTAGTAATGTGCTTGATTTATATCCTAGGTCAAGTTTTTATCTCCTTGTAGATCAGTTACAAAAAGTTATCAGATTGGATTTACCTATGGACCAGACTTCAAAAAACACTGAGTCAGAGGACCTACCCTGAGACTGTGTGTGCTCCGTGAGCACTTTATTCCAAACTGTATTAGTTAATTTTGAGTTACTTGAAGAGATGCAAATGGATATTATGGGATAGCTAAAACCTCCTTCATACAAGCCACCCCTATGGTCCCACTGAAGCTAAAGAATAATATATTTCAAATAATCTTTAACAATACAATACTTTTGGTTTTGCTACTGCTTAGGATAGAAGCCCTTCAACTGAAAAGGGTAGAAAATGACATTTGAAGGAAAGCAGCCTTTGGTATCTGTTGGCATGCTAAAGTAGGTTGGCTTGACTCTACTTTCAGGCCAGTTTTCTTTCAAGTTCTTCCTATAGACAATGATATCATGATCCTGGATTGTCCTATCTCCATTTGGATAAACTTGAGTTACTTTTTTTTTTTTTTTTTTTGAGAGGTTTTGCTATAGGGCACATGTGCTTGCCAGAAAGACAGAGAAAGACAGAGACAGAAAGTGAGAAATCACCCCCCATAGTGGGTGGCCAGGCCACAATCTCTTCTCCTCCATTCTTCTCTTGGGATCTTGGGCAAGCATGCACATGCACCTGGTGTGAGATCAAGTCACCGGGTCCAGGACTCAAACTGCGGTTAACTACATGGGTGTCCAGCAACATAGCCATTATGCCAACTGCTGGTGCCCTGGGATAAACTTGAGTTTCTTTTTAAAGATTTTTCTAGTCCTGAGCTTGGCCACCACCCCATCCTGGCCAACTCTGGTGATGCTGGGACAGGAAGAGGCTGAGAGGCCAGGACTCCATGCATGGTTAACATAGGCCAGTGGATTCAGACTTTAGCAGATGACAGAACTCCCTGCAGGGCATTTAAAATAAGATTATTTGACCCCACCTATGTTTGACTCAGTAGCTGTGGGGTGAAATCCAAGAACTAGCATTTCTAAAAAGTTCACAGGTGGTGCAGCTGGTCTGGGGATTATACTTTGAGAAGGCACTTGATATAGCTGCTCATAGTTGGGGAGGTGGCTCTCCAATTCTATCCATAAGTAGTATTTTTGAATACTTATCCTAGTAGAGACTTCAGGATGTTCATCACACATTCACAATCTCTTTTATTTAACAACAGAACCCCAATTTTATGAAGAATAACAACATACCCAGCTTCAAACACACTGCATTTTCCAGACTCCATAGACTCCATTCAGCTAGTAGGGTCCATGTGACAGTTTTCACCAATGAGATGTAAGTGGAAGTTACCAAGTGGCACTTCTGGAAAGCCTTTATTTTTATTTTTAAGCTTACGTAGATATTTCTTCCATGAGGGTGAAAGAAAACAAGAGGTAGAGGCATGCCCCAGTGAGATCTTCATGCTGTAATCCTACTTCCAGCCTCAGCCAGCCAAGATCACACACATGCGCCCAGCATGCACAGGAAGTACAGACCTTCCCATATGGCCTCAGCATCACTTGAGTGTTGTGCTACCTCTGTGTCACTGTGGTTAGCCTGGAAAGTCTTTTCAAGAAGATTGGCAGATTGCTGCCTTGTTGGTGTCTTCCACCAACAAATTCCTCTACTATAAATTCCTTATTCGCCTTCCCTTTCTTCTTTCCAGGATTTCGAATATGACCCTAGAAAGGGTTCAGCCTCTTGGGACCACAAATGCTAAGGATGCTTGAGAAGACAGAGGTGCATCATGGGCTGCCATGACAATTCTGGACTTCCCACCTTTAGACTTCTGATTATAGGAGAATGGGAAAACCCTAATTTATTTATTTAAGCCATGTTTAGGGGCACAAGTTATCTTTAACCAGTGAAATTCTTAACTAGTATACCTACTAGTTAAAGTCCAGTGCTAGATGTAAAAATGAAAAACAAATGTTTCCTACCCTCAAGGAGCTTATGGTATAGCTGCAAAGACAGGAAACAGACAGAGGTGCTGGGTAAATGTGGGACCCCAAAGCCTGAAGATTACTAGCAGCGAGAACAACTCCCAGGCATTTTGAATAACTGTTTTGTAAAGATTTCAATCAGAGAAGAGAGGGCAGAGTTGAGGCATGAGATTGAATTAGGAATCTTGAGATAAGACAGTTTGACTCAAGGCATTTAGGCTCTCAAGAAACAGAGATCCTCAGTAACAGGTGGTGGTGCAGTGCTAATGCAACTGGACCATGTGGAAAAGCATGCCCAGTGTGTACACATGTGCATGCCTGTGACCTGAGCCAGCTGAAACTGAGACTATATCATGGTGTGAAGACCTTGTTAGGGATCTCTCTCTCTCTCACTCGCTCTCTCTCTCACACACACACACACACTCACAGAAGAAATGAATTAATGAAAAAAGAAAAGAGACAGTGATACTATATTAAAAGAGGATGCTGGGAAATGTTCAGGGCTATAGCAGGGATGGGAAATGGCACAGAAGTATCTATGTGGGAAAGAGAAGTGAAAAAAAATAAGCATTAGCGGAGTCTCAGAAACACAATGTTTCAAGAAAGAAGAGAAATATTCTAAGTTGACATAAAGAGACTTCGGAAATTGGGTAAATACTGGCTTAGCAAGATAACCATTTATTTATTTTTATTTATTTATTTTTTGAGAGAGAAAAAGGTTGTTTTGTTTTCTTTTGTATATGGCACACGCCCTCAACAGAGAGACAGAAAGTAAGAAATCACCCACCAGGGATGATGGCCACACCACAATCCCTTCTCCATTGTCCTCTTGAGATTTCAGGCATACATGCACGCATACCCAGCATGAGGTTTTTGTTGTTTTTTTTGTTTTGTTTTGTTTTGTTTTTTGGGTTTTTTTTTTTTTTTTGAGAGGTTTTCGCTATAGGGCACGTGCGCTCGCCAGACAGAGAGAGACATAGAGACAGAAAGCGAGAAATCACCCCCCAGGGGGGATGGTCATGCCGCAATCCCTTCTCCTCCCTTCTCCTTTCGGGATCTTGGGCACACACACACACGCACCTGGCATGAGCTTTAAGCCAACAGGTCTGGGATGCGAACCGTGGTCGACTACGTGGGAGTACAGTGACATAGCCATTACGCTAACTGCTGGTTCCCCCCAGCATGAGTTTTAAGCTACTAGACCCAGGACTCGAACTACTGTCAACTTTGCTGCTGGGGTCCAATAGTATAACCATCACACCATCTGCTGGGCCCAAGCATATGGTTTTAATGGAGGAGAACAGAGGTTTGAAAACATTTTAAAGCCAAGGGGCTCTTACTTCAGAAAGCATCATTAAAAACAAAAACACAAACACAAAAAATTAAGCTCTTCTAGTAAAATAAGTTATAGAGAACCCAAAGACTCTTCTCCTATTGTACCCCACGGTTCCACAGAGCACCAAAGAGCTATGGAGACTGACTCATGGGGGATTATGAAAGGACAGGTAGAAAATAAAGTGGCGTAGATACTATGACATACATCAGAGGCAAAGGAGCAAGGGAAACGTTTTTAAAAAGTGTTGCTTAGGCATTTAGGAGATCTGAGTTCTAGGTCTGCTGAGCCTCTCAGACTGACACAAGCAAGCTGTTGGACCTGCTAGAAGATTCGTTTTCAAGCTGCTTTCCTAGTCTGAAATTATTTTGAGAAAATTATGCTTAGAAAAGAAGTCATAGTTCCAAGAATCCATGGGTTGCATATGAAGAGTCACATTAAAATGATCTAAGACAAAAAAAAAAAAGAGAAAAAAGAAAAAAAAACTCTTAAGACTTTCAATGTTCAATTTCTGTTTGTTCTTGAAAGTTAAAATTTCTCTGACTCAGTCTCTTCTCTACTTTCTATTTTAAATAAGATCTATAACATTAACTTTGAATTTCTATATACTTCTGATATTAACAAAGAAAGGAGAAAGATAAAATTTAGCCAGAAAATGTTATTCTACAATATTCTTTCAAGAATTTTAAGACAAATAATAGAATTTGGATCTGATTCAAGGATTGCTGGGTATTTATAGGTCATTTTGTTTTTCACAAGATGAGTTTATTCATTGAAGCTTAGCACGAAACTAGAGCTATTAATTTGTAAAGTGTCCTGTAATACATTTTTTGTCAATTATTTGTCATGTTACCCTGGAAAACGTCTTAATTTTTCTGCCCATTTTCCAGATGAGAACCCAGAAAGAGACAAAAGTAAAATTCAGATAATACAGCTTGACGACGATAGTAGCTTGTCTGGTTGTATTAGCATAGAAACGAAGGCCTCCTTATTCTCCTCTTTCTAAAATTAGCCCACTGTGATGGAAAGAACCATTCATTTCATAAACCTTCCCTGAATGGAATTATAAGTGAACAGAGACAAGCTAGCGTCAACTTTTATCTTTGTTGCTATGACTGATGTGGACTTTGAAAGGAAGAGCGACAACAGAAGGATCCGCTCTGAGCAAGGTGACAGAATACATTTACATTAAATAAAGACAGAGGCCCTTTTTGTAGCTCCCAATTGCTAACCTAATCCAAAAAGTTTTTCTACATTCGACAAAACTAATTTAAAAGCTTTTCCTTCTAGATTCTATGAATTCAAATTACTTTTCACATCTGATTAGCCATTCTGTTATTACATCTGAAGAGGCCTCTGTTCTGAGCATGTGCATAAGGCCAGCTTTGCTAGGCCTTACCCTGAAGGATCCCATACTGCCCATGAGGAAGATCTCATACTGTCACGAAGAGGCCCAGGCTTCCAAAAGAGTCAAAGGGGTGTCACAGGCCCTGGGCTTCAGTCTCTGCTCTGCTTTATCTGGAATCCTGTCTCCTGGATCTCTAAAACCCTGAAGCACCTCTGACATGGGATATTACCAGACGAACCCTGAGTCAAGGCCCTTCTAAGACTTAAGACGGCTGCCTGCACATACAGCTGGGCATAGCAGCTGACGTGCTGCATCAGTGAACCTACCATAGATGCATAACGTCTCTTTCTAATAGGTTTAATTTTCTGTAAGTAAATGACAAGTTAGAAAGGGCAGACATGTGCAAAGCCTCTAAGGAAAAAATAGCTACACATTCTGAAGAGGAACTCATGTTAGGTTAATGTTTATAAATTCAAGGCTGCTTTGAAAAGAAAAGGACTATGAAAATCTTCGGGTTATTGGAGGGCTTTTAGAGGTTTTGACAGAATAAAACAAAAGCAAAACAAAACAAAAAACCGTGCTTTGTGGCCATAATAAGATAGAAGATAAAACTTTGAAAAGCTTAGACTAACTTTATTTTTGTTGCATAAGACCTTCCTCATGTGTATCTTTGTATCCTTAAATATGTGTAAAGCAGGGGGGAAAGAAATGCTCTATTTTCTGTTTTAAGCTAGATCTTTGGGAGTTAGACAAATCTATAAATATAAAACATGACACCTTTAATGAAAGTGGCAGCAACGATCATCGGTCTAGTTCCAAGGAAGGAAAGTCATTTAATGAGTAGACCCAGACTAATGGTCCTTCAAGCAGATCCAGCAGGGTGTTAATAGGGTTTACCCCTGAGAGGAAAAGTTCCATGGCAAAATTCATGTCAGAAATACTGAACTAAAAGTGTTCTTATTTTGTTTTGTTTGGGGGATGTTATTGTTTTTCGATGTTTCTTTTTTCTTGTTTTTGCTATAGGGCGTGAGTGCACACTAGAGAAAGAGAGTGAGAGAGAAATCACCCCCTGGGGGTTGGGGGGCATGCCATAATTCCTTCCAACCTTCTCTCAGAATTTTGTGCACACACACACACACACACGTAGCCAGTGTGATTTTCAAGCTGATGATCTGGGACTCAAACTATGCAGTCAGCCATGTGGAATCCAGCTGCCTTAACCTCCATGCCACCTGTTGGCCCACTTTGTATATGTTTTAACACACATAGCAAATTTCAAAGTAGGAGATAAAATATAAAGCATTTTCCAAACATAATGAATCACAAAGATCTTTTATTCCTGGAGAATCTTGTAAATTTGTGTTCCTTGGCTTACATTCTGGAAAATACCAAACAAGCTTATAAGACAAATCTATGAAGGCAGAGAGTAAGGGAGAAAGGAAAGAGAGAAATAAGAAAACAACAAAACTCTAAAGTCATTCGAGGTTGCATGCATCTTATGAAATCATGCCCATACAATATTTCGAGGTATAAAGAGTGGGAAGATATGTCACTCTAACTGAATTTTAAAGAAAATACAAATAGTGGTGTATAGAAGATTAGCATTATTACTCATAGTGTACCCTCGCTCCTTGTCTGTCACATTTACTTTTGAAAATAAAAATAAGTGAAATATAAATAAATACACTAAAAATAAAAATAAATGATGCCAACCCAATGTCATGGTTATGAACAATCAAACTCTGTCTGGGGTTTGTCTCTGAGAACTAATTGATTCTACTCACACCCCAAGCCTCCCTCTGCAAAGGCAAACTGCAAATGTTTGTTCGTATTCTGTGGCTACTCTAGACCTCCTAGGTGCTTTGGGTTACCACTTATCATACAAGGCACCATGCCAAGCACTTAGAGTGCATTAACTCATTTAGTTCCTATAGGAACTCCATGAGGCTGGAGCATTGATGTCACTGTCTGATGCTATGGTCTGAGTGTGTCCCTCCAAATTTATATTGAAATTGAATTCCCTACTGTAGTGGGCTTGACCCTCAGGAATGGGGTTAGTTCTATTATAAAATACGTTAAAGGAAATGCCCCTGCCCTTTCAACCATGTAGGGACAAGCATTCACTTCTACAATGTAAGGATGCAGCGAGAAGATATCACCTCCAGGAACTGGCCCTCACTAGACACCAAATCTACTGGTGACTTGGACTGTGAGCAATAATTTCTATTATTTATAGATAGGCTAGTCTATCTAAGATATTTTGTTATAGCAGCCTAGACAGCATGAGACATACAGTAGTAGAAACTCAAGATATAAAGTAACTTTCTTAAGGGAGTCAGTTCTTTCTGACTGGAGTTTCTCTTCTCACATACTACATGGTATTTTGTTCTTTTCACTTCCTATTCTCCTAACTCTGTGTCCTGCTCTGAACTTCTGGCCTTTCCAATTCCCTTAGTCCCCCAGACCTAGGACTAGCATTGGCCTTTGAACCTTGCCCTTCACTGCTGGATCGAAGTTTTCCAGGCCAATGACTCATCCTGGCACTGGAGAACATAGCCTCACCTCAGTGACTTGGCTTGAGCCTCCACCAGAACAATAGTAGTTTGGTATCCCAGACCAGAGTGAGTAACTCGCTCCCATTCAGTCTATCTTTGGGAAAAACAGATTAGACATAATGTACCACAAACTCAGTTATAGGCCTGTGTCTAGAAGATGGAGGAAACGTATTTTGGAGCAGGTATTTTCTGTATCGATGCAGTGACCATACATACAGCAGCTAGGATATAGGTCACAAGCTCCAAGCTTCTAGGACTCAGATAGAAACTCTAACTTGCTCCCTGGTCTGCAGTGGTGACAGCCGCAGCAAACTGGAATGCAGGCGCCTTGTCCAAAAGCTGATTGTTGCTCAGCTGTTGTTGCTGGGTTGGAAACATAAGCCTAATGATGTTTGTCCCTTCATTTCCAAAAAAGAAAATCCAGATTGCTATAGGATTCTTCCAAATTTAGTTTGTGTATGGGCTATACAAAATACAGTTGCAAGCCAGTTTTTATCTTCTGATCTAGAATAGTGATCTGGAAGATAAATACATTTTTTGAGAATCAGCATAACATGGTAAAGAACACAGACTTTAGAATCCAATTGTTCATGCCCAAATCTTGGATTCATCACCTACTAGCTGTCATTAACCGCTCCATG
>NW_006201399.1:257882-259648 GCF_000334495.1 Tupaia belangeri chinensis | reverse complement strand
TCTTTGCCACCATTGCTTCATCTCTGAATGAAGATAATATTAATTCTTATCTCACAGAATTTTATGATCAGAATAAATTAACATCATAAAGTACTTTCAATAATATCAAATATTTTGTTACATACTAAGCATACGTTTAAAATAAAAGTTCTTAAAAAAAAATATCCCAAGAAAACCTGCCCAGGCCAGCTTGGACTCACCTCGATGTCAAATGTATTAAAACTTTCCACTTGGGCTCAGGTCTACATCCAGGAAAGACATTTTGGAATAAGAGATTCCACAAAAATAAATAAGAAATTAGTAACCTTCAGTATGTCATTTTTGGTGGCATAGCCTAAAAGATAGAGGGATTTAAAAAATAAATAAAACCCAGCCTTAAATCGGATGGTCTTATAGAAAAATAAGATTTAAACTGATTAGAATATGTTTTTTTCTGGTGGTAACCTCCACAAGACCTGGGCAATTTTGAAAGAGGCGAAGCAGATGGTCGCTCCTCTACAGGAGAAGAAACAACTGCTCAGTTTTCTAAGTGTTGCTGAACTGAGTTGATCGGTAGGATTTCAGTGGGGGGCTCAGCGAGTTTTAGGAGCAGTCACTGGAGAGCTGGGTTCCTTGTTCTTCGCTGACAGGCAGAAAAGGCACAGCCGACTGTGGAATGAAAGCTCAATAGTCCCTCTCTTCTCAAGAGACAATTAACTTCCATCTGTTAAACCAGCCCAGGGGAACTCCCCCCCACCACCACCACCACATCTCATTTAACCTCTTTTCAACCAACCCAGGGCAAAGTTAAGAAAACCAAATCCATTTAAAACACAAGCCCTTACACATTAAAAGTCACAGGAGCAGACCGGTTGACCTATGGGTCACCAATAGAAGACACAAAGAAGCAGAAAGGGACTTTTTAGGAACAACTGCTGCTTCCAGGATTGTGTAAGTCAAATTTAACATCTGCTCTGGCCAAAGAACCAGCTTTAGCCCCCTAACATGATTTAAAAAGTGAAACTTTCAGTTCTTGCTATTTACTCAGAAAGATGATGAAAGCATTCCCTGGTGCCAATGCCGTGTCTCTGACTTATTTGAAACAGAGTAGCAGGCCTTATCTGGGGTCATTCTTGGGGTCTGGACCTGGAGTGTGGACCATCTGCTAGCCCAGAGGTGAGTGTGGGTACCTGAGAATAATCAGTCTCCTTCAAACAGAACAAATGATGCTCATGGTCACAACTGTCTTGCTCTAGTTCCATACTTTGATGACTTGCAACCCAAGATGATGAACAGCATTTTAGGGAAGAACTACATTTTTGAAGGGCATAGGACAGAAAGCTCCTACACTCACTTCTCTACTGGCCCTACACTTTTTCTCTCCCACTCACTGCCTTTTCAATCTCCCTTAAATCTCAAGTTTTACTGTGCTATTTCTACTAGGTTATTGGAAAAGTCATGACATATTTTTCTGTTTTTAAAAAATTGTTTATTTTATTATTATTATTATTACTATTATTATTATTTATACATTCAATTGCTACACATCATTTAGATTATAAAGAGACTTTACCCAGCATGATATACACCTCAGTCCAGCCCAGTTGAGAATACTATACATGTAGGGGGACCAGCAGTTAGTGTAATGGCTATGTCGCTGGACTCCCATGTAGTCAACCACAGTTCGAGTCCCGGACCTGGTGGCTTAAACTCATGCCGGGCGCATGTGTGTGTGTGCCCAAGATCCCAAGAGGAGAATGGAGGAGAAGGGATTGCGGCGTGGCCAT